>NC_087461.1:12730151-13033181 GCF_036321535.1 Camelus dromedarius
TGGGTTGAGAAGAATTTGTTGGTCAGTTTGTCTCCTTGTTTAAGATAAGAGTATGTTTGTGTGCTGGCAGGGAGGATCCAAAAGGAGGCAGAGAGATGGATGAAACAGTAGAGAAATGGAGAAATTCCTAGATCAGCATCTTTGAGATGACGAGAGGATAAAAACACTAACACCCAAGCACTGGCTGAATGAGTTCATCTTCATGAACCGGGTCTAGATCTATCTTTGTTTTCCTGAAGGAGCACAAAGCTTTGTTCATGGTCGCTGTTCCACAAGTGTGATTGTAATTGCTTGCTCTTTCGTTAATGTAGAAAAGAAAAAAATGCATACACTTCAAATTTTCCTCTTTCCTCTCTCTTCTATTATATTATTATAATCTAGTTCATTCCATTAGTTCACCCAACATTATTTTCATAAGGAGAGAAGAAGGTGGGCAGTCAGGGAGAGAACGGAAAAAAAGAGAGAGAGGGAAAGAGGAGAGAACCTATCAAACTTCATGAAACTTTATTGTTCAATCTGGGGACAAATAAAAGCCCAGCAGTGAGGGAAATGCTGTATTTCCTGCCCCTGTGTTACACATCACAGCTGGACAGTTGTCAGGGTCACCTAGCTGTCACCAACCAACGTGCTCCGTCCCTGGTGGCTTTCTTGCTGACGGAGGGGACTGTTCTCCCACCTACTTTCCCTCCTTCTGATGCTGCAGCGTTTTCCTCTCTTTGGCTCTGTCCCTGGGCTCCCAACTGTCTCTCCACCCACACACACACAGGGATTGATTTCCTCTGGGGGACAAACTTTTTTATTTTCCTTATAAAACATGAGTGCACTTTCTGTTGCTAAATTAGTTCTCTGTTGCATGTCTGGAGCGCCTGTTCGAAACACTGGTGAGAACTGACCTAGTACAGAAGACTTCTCAACTTCTCTTCTTAACATTTTCTAGTAATTATGTATCTTCATTAGCAAAACAAAACAAAACTTTGGCCTAAATCTTTAGTAATGAAGCAAATCAGACCACCATTAAACCTCCTTAAGAATAATTTAGTAGGGATTGTTCCCCAATTCAGGGAGGCTGAGACCAGCAGTTGGCTCAGAGAATACAAGTTGGTGCCAGACTTCTATGAATCTGGGACTTTGTCTTACACATTCAAAAGTTACAGATTCTTGCCACATCCTTATCTAATTTGTGCAATGAGTCTTGCATGTCCCATATTTCAGTCTCAGCCTTCACCCCGGAGCTGCGGTTCTCTGTTGCGTTAACTTTTGACTCCCCATGGGTGTGTTAGAGATGCCGATCAGAGCCCCCATTGAAGGAGTTGGCAGTGGGCCTTCCTGTGTCTGGACAAAGGCTGATCATGTCTTAGTCTGATCAGCCATTTGTGATGGGATCTGGCACAGAAGGAGAAGCTGGACCAAGCCTGATCCTCCTCTTGTATTTTGACTGGGAAATATTGAAAGAATGAGGCACTTACTAATGCAAGAGAATCTGAAATCATGATGAAAACCAGAGTGGTCAGGGAAGCCATTTTGGGCATGCATGCTGAGTTCACGAGGAAGCAGAAATTATAGGCAATCATAGGTCACCTGGTGGCAGAAAGAAGACCATGAACCCACATAAGAGAAGCTTCATCGCCCAGGAAATGGAAGGGTTAGCTGGCTACTGGAGGCAACCCCAGGTATTCAAAGCCTGAAATTCACACAGTTCTGAGGGTCTTATATAAGAAAAAGGATATAAAATTACAAATATCAAATCACTGGATATTCTCACAGGTTCTTGGTAAAGATCCAACCCAGGCATAGATCTTGAAGTTTAAGCTTTATTGAGTTCACAGGAAACCTTTCCCTGCTAATCACTAAAAAGGCTTGATTTCTGCCAGTATTGAGATCTCTTCTCAAGTTGGTAAGCATCCTGAAAATAAACCCCATTTAACTTATGCTAGATGTTTTATCGCAACAAAAGCCTGATTAAAACTTGTGATGTGTACCTCAAGTACACTGACAGCAGGTCAGCGAATTATGAGATGTATTTATTTATCTGATCACCTTAGCAACAGGAAACACATTGAGTCCACTAATTAAAAAAAAAAAAGCTATCTGGGCTTCTAGATTTTCTTTCTCATTAGCAAGGTATTTAAAAGTCTCCACTATTGAAATACACTATCTTCATGCTATTGGAGTTCCATTCTGAGGTTATAAGCTGCTTCTTATACCTTCTCTGTACTCTTAGAACCTAAATCTGCTGTAGTACTGAGAAGGAGCCCAGAAAGAAAAAAAAAAGTAGAAAAAAGTATCTCAGTAGGTATGTGTTTTCTTTAAATTTTATGCCTCTGTAAGACTTGGTTTAATAATTCCAACTTTTAACTTTAATGTGGTCAAATTTATCCATTTTTCCTTAATGATTAATGTATAGAGATCCTTTTCAACAAATCTTTGGCTGTCTCAAAGTCACAAAGATCTTCTCCTGTGTTTCTTCTAAAAGCTTTACTATTTAACCTTTCATATTTATATCTATGATCCATTTAAAATTGATTTTATGTTTTGGTGTGAAGTAGGGCTGAAGATTCATTCCCCTCCCCCATATTATCAGTGAAATACAAATTAAAATCATAATGTACTTACCCTGCCACTGAGGGAGAAATCATTTATAAGTTTTCTGTATTTCTGCGCATCTTGCAAGCAGAGGTCATACTCTGCTTTGAGAGCCTGATTTTCTTCCTAATTACATTTTCAAAGATGTCTGTATAGTGCACAGCTTTGGAAGGTAAAGATAGTGCCTTCTTCTGGAGCAAAGCAGGAGAGCATACTTCCCGCTATAAAAGATTTGGGTGTCCTAAGCACAGGATTCCTCTCCTGTAATGCACTTCACTACTCACGTGGGTGCCAAATGGCTTTATCTGCATCGCTCTGTCAGATCTGAGGCTCAGTGTACATGGGCAGACATGTTGATATTCTGGTTCTATAATATGGAGTAACAAAATGTCCTTCATCCTCTGACCCAGGAATTTTGAGTTTTCTTCCAAGGTTCATGAAATTGGAGTAAGCTAACTAGTTTGAGTATAGAATAAAAACCCCAGCCCTTTATAGTTCTTGACACTGTACATCCTCTAGAATTGCTAAAAATAATAAGATGAACGTTATCAACTATTGAAAATGATGAGAAGCCATTGGAACTCACCCTCTTGTTGGGGATGTAAATTGCCATATCTACTTTGGAAAACTGTTTGACAGTATCTGCTAAAGCTGAACATCATACCCTGTGACTCATTACATTTCCTCCCCTGGGCATCTACTGGATAGAAATGTATCCATATGTTTACCAAAAGACAGGTACAAGAATGATCATGGGCACAGTCTCCATAATTGCCCGCAACACAAAACAAGCCAAATGCCCATCAACTATAGAGTAGACAGAGAAATTGTATATTCATATAATGAAATACTACATAGAAATGAGCATAAACTAACTACAGTTACACAGAGCAGCTTGGAGGAACTTTGCAAACATAACATTGAGTGGAGGGAGCAACATACAAACCAGTACATATTATGGTATATTCCAAACTAGGAAAGCTAGTATATAGTGTTAAAAATCATGACAGTGGTTTTCTTTGTTGGTGGTTAGTGCAAGACATGGGGCTCTGAGGGGTTCTTCTAAGGTGCTAATAATATTCTCTTTCTTAACCTGAGTACTGATGATGTAACTGTGTGTTCACTATGTAAAAATGCATTAAGTTATAGATTCACGACTTGTGCACTTTTCTGCCTATATGCTCTATTTCAGTAAAAAGACAGATATCACAACTCTGAGAACTTTCACTTAGTGTGTTAAGTTACCTCAAGATAATTCTATCTAATAATTATCTCATTCAAGATTAAACAGTGTAATTTAGAGTGCCATTGGTTTTGGAGGGCATGGTTTGAAAACTCCATCAAGAAAACAGCAATCATAGTACTAAAATTGCTTTAAAATGAAATGACTTAAGGCTTACATGTCTTCATGCATACTGTATAATTTTTACCAATTTTTTGATATGTTAAAATATTTTATAGGGTGAATAATAACTGATTCAGATTGTATTTATTAAGATAAAAAATAAGAAACTTAATTCAAGATTGTCTAAAACTAAAAAAACCCAGACATACATTTAGTAATAATAACTAAAATAATAATAATAGTAAATAACTTTTACTGAGGGCTTCCTATGTTCAAAGTAATCTTAGTCATAGATGGGTATGTTTCCATTTAATCTTCTCAACCAACCCATGATGTTTTAGAGTCCTTGAACTCTACACACAATCCTGACCACAACACCACACTTGGATTAGTTCATTACTTTGCAGAGCATTAGGGATTACGTTATCAACCATCAAAATATCAAAATAAATATAGCAAATGTAATTTGTGAAATGACAGCACATTTTGGGAAGAATTTAAAAAATAATCTTTAAGTGAAAAGTGAGTAGAAATAACCACCATCCCCTCAAAACCTGCTGTGCAAAGCTTAAGAAATGATGGATTACTCATAATCCTTGCTCATTTGTGCTCTGACTCATTTGCCACTTAGCATTATGTTCACTGAAGGTAACAGCACAGGGAGTTAACCCCACTTATCAAAGTGTGCGGTGTAGAAGTATCTGTAACGCATTTTAAAGACGCTTGGGTTAATTGGCTGTGTTAAAATCCTCAATTGTTGAGTCTAGAATTTATTACTACACCAGAATACCAAAGAAACAGGAAAAATTACACCTCCTTTAACACTGTTTTTGATGTGGTGCTTGAAAGCTCTCTGCTGTGGGTTTTTAGTGCGGGCGGGGTAGGGGAGACTCTGTATGGTTCTAATTCTTATTTTTTCAGAAAAGCTTCAGAATCATTTCTGAGAAAATATTAAAATACAAGTGAAATAATTAATTTTGTCCATTTAAATGTGCCAATTATCATGTAAAAAGAGTGGGCTGGGAGAATCATTTACTGGATTCCATGCTAAGTCAAGAGATGTCTCATCGACCTGAGGTGATGAAATCAATTTTTCTTTTTTAACTGTGCTTGGGAATTGGTATGAAACACCCAAAACAGGCCTAGTCAGGGTGAAGTAATCTTTAAAAATTGAAAATCCTGTGCTCCGTATGCTATCCTAATGCAAGCATTTTGTGTTACGGACTTCAGTCATTAACCGAACATGCCGTGGTATTCACAGGACAGGTCTCTGAATTCTTGAAGACCCCACCAAATATCCTTCATCAGGTGCTTCACTGATTTATTTTGGTTCTCCTGTCACAGAAATTAAGGAATAATAACAAAGGCTTCTAGAGTACTCCATTCATTCTCTACATCTGCCTTTACAAGCTCTCCTCTTAGAAAATGTTCTTTAAAATAGAACACAGTGTATGAAGACAATAAAATAATTCACCCTCCTCAGACATTTCTAAGTTGTGCTATGATTGACCCCCAAATTCACATTTGTTGAGTTCAAGCAAGGGTGCATGGTCATGTGAGGTGACTGTGTATAAGACCCGCTTTTGAATACTGAGAAAAAGTTCAAAGGCTTTTTCTCTTCCTGTTTGGATGGTCTAGAGGCCCCGCTGATTCATTCATTCAGAGACTAAGGAAGGTATTTGTGTGATGACCATCTGGTAGGCATGATGCTAGAAATAAATACAGGGGATGGGGTGGTGGGAGTAACGATTTCCAGGCTAGAGGGCATAAGAGTTTGGGGAGAAAATGTGAGGTTGGCCAAGCCCTCCATGGATCCAGCAGGGGTTGACACTGCAGTGCTGGTCCCAGCAGGGAGAACCCAATAGAAAGTTCTCTACATGCCAGAGGGACCTGCTGCAAGCAAGTTTGTTCTTTAAATGAATCTGTTGGCAGTGTTCAGATGTGAATGGAGCCTGAGAAGGCTCCGGACCACCGCACAGCAGAGGTTTCCATATGTAAAGTGAGAAATCCACATTTGGGAATGTTGACTGGGTTGATGACAGGGAGAAGAGGAACACAGAATTTCTTTGAAAGATATTTGTAAAGGAAGAAGAATTCATGTAATTTCCTGTCTGATTGGATGGAGAGACCACGGAGGAGCAGATAACGTGGCGGGTTCCAGCTGAGGCAGTTAGAAGACCAGCATTTCTGCTGCTGAAAAGGGAATCAAGAGATTCTATATCCAGCTCTTAGTCAGATTTCTTGGTTTGGTTTTGTTTTGTTTTGTTTTTTATTGAAGTATTGATCTACAATATTATATGTTACAGGTATACAAATATAGTGATTCACAATTTTTCAGTTATACTCCATTTGTAGTTATTATAAAATATTGGCTGTATTCCTCATGTTGTACAATATATCCTTGTAGCTTGTTTTATACCAAATAGGTTGTACTGCTTAGTTTCTTATCCCAGCATTAGTTACCCCTTCCCCTTCCCCCTCCCCACTGATAACTACTAGCTTGTTCTCTGTATCTGTGAGTCTGTTTTTGTTGTTGTTGTTGTTGTTGTTGTTATATCTACTAATTTGTTGTATTCTTTAGATTCCACATATAAATGATACCATATAGTATTTGTCTTTCTCTATCTGACTTATTTCACTTAGCATAATGCCCTCCAAGCCCATGCATGTTGCTGCATTTGCAGAATTCCCTTTTTCATGGCTGAGTAATATTCCTGTGTGTGTATGTGAGTGTGTGTGGACACATGTACATGTATACACCACATTTCTGTATTCATTCATCTGTTGGTGGGCACTTGGGTTGCTTCCATATCTTGGCAATTATAAATAGGGCTGCTATGAACATTGGGGTGATTGGGGTGCATTTATCTTTTTGAATTACTATTTTAGGTTTGTTTTTTTTTTGATATGTATCCAGGAGTGGAACTGCTGGGTCATATTGTAGCTCTATTTTTAGTTTTTTGAAAAACCTCCATACTGTTTTCCACAGTGGCTGCACCAATTTACATTCACATTAGAGCTGAATTCACTTATCAGCAAGAAGATATATATGTGATATTTTATGTTCTGAATCTAGAGCTCCTGTTGTAATTTAATTAAAATGAATGTTACCTATTCACAATTTGTTGGTGTCTGGCTTAGTGTAATAGCTTTGGGGTGGGAAAAATGTTAGCATTATCAGCTCTCTACTTTTTATGTATATCTTTTTTTCTCTCTTCTCATTCTTTAGGATTGTGTAAGAGTGTGTGTGTGTGTGTGTATGTGTAAGAGATATTTGGGCAGCCACATCCATCACTGGGCACAAAGCAAGAGGCAGCGCCCTTATTTGCCAAACAACTGGCAAATTGGAGGCAGAATCATTGTATAAAGAACTCAGCATCTGAAGGGCACACAACCACCAGCTGATGCTTTCAGAAAAGACATTGAAGGAAATAATTATAAGGGAATTATTAATAAGAGTTTTTTTGACTGTGAATTTCTTTCACACTTATGCCCCTTTCCTGTTGCTACATGTAAGTGAAAGTGAACCGACCCTTGGGGAAAACCACCCAGTCCCTGTCTGCCAGTAGGAAGGCACAAGAGAAGCACGATTAATATTCATGGACTGGTTACCATGTGCTAAACGCTCCGTGCTTCTTAGTACTTTTAGTGCCCCACAACCTCGGGAAGTAGACGTTATTTTTCCTAATTTGCTGACAAGAAGCCTAATCTTCCAAGACGACAAGGATTTCTCCAAGGCTGCTCAGAGCAGGATGTATTTGAGGGTATTCAGACCAAGGCCAGGGCAATACGTTAGCCACGTGCCCTGAAGCATTAAGCCATTTTGGAACTTGTACAGCTTTATTTAGAATAGAGGACTCAGACTGTGTGGTCCGGTCAGAGCCAGGCTTATTTCATAACAAAGTTCATCAAATAACTGCCTTGATCCAGCAAGATTTCAGCAAATCTTTCTCTCTACTTCCTTCTTTCCTTCTTTCCTTCCTTCCTCTCTCCCTCCCTTCCTTTTTAAAAAAACATTACCTTTGTTTCAGAGGTGAAAAATACACACACGCTGCAGGATGGTGGCAAAATTTCACCATGTTGAATTACTATTTGTTAATCCATTTTATAATTAGATGATTCCAAGACAAAATCTCTAACACTAATAGTAGAAATGACTATAACCCAATAAATATATATACATACATACATACATGCATATAGCTATATACATATACATCTACATATACACACAATATATACATACACCTATATCTAAAATCAGTATTTGCCTCTGATTATCTGCTTGGCCTCAGGTGTGATTTTTCATCTTGCTAAAAGTCTCTTCCCCTTTACATAGTGGGGATAATAATGGAGCCCATCTCGTAGAATTGTTGTGAGGATGAAATTAAATAATGTGTGAAGCTCTCACACAGTGCCTGGTACATAGTAAGCACATAGTACAATGTTGTAAAAAGTTCAAATTGTACCTGCATTTCATTGAAACGTTGCATTTCTGTTGCTTAGGGTTTAACTTGCCTACTAACTTTTGTACACGATTATCTCTTAGGAATCCACATCCATCCTGATCTCCCTGTTGCAGAGGTAACTACTACTGTCGTCAAGTAGACAACCCTTCCCAAACAGTTATCTGGCGTTAATGTGTGTGATCAAAGGTGCCCCTCTGTTCTCTCCAGATGGGACTGTGCTTAAACCTACCCATTTCAGTTTACAAAACCCTTTGAGTGAGATCTTTCAGGATGAAAGAAGGGCATTTTCTATATTATTATTGCTATATGGTGTTTTGTGTCTGTTTTATGGCTATGGTTTTTGTGACAAGAGTATTTCCTCCCAAAGTCCTCAAGGTGCAGAATGAAACCTATTGGCCAAAATATTGTTAGGTTTCAATTATTTGTCAAGATCTTTGGAACACTTGGATTTAGCATACTATCTTGGTAAAAAAAAAAAGTATTATGAGTACTCTAATGATAAAGCCCCTTTAGGTGCCACTGCAAGTATGAGTGAGGCAACTTCCTTAAATACATGATTCAGAGAGCTGGTAATTCTGGCATCGGGATTTCTTCTCAGAAGAGCACAAAATACTTCTAAAGGTGCTGAGGAGTCCACTCATTACAACCTGTAGTATGAGGCAATTTGGCTCAAGGACATGTTCTTTTATTATCCCAAATCCATTAGAACAAACTTTCTCATTGAATGTGATAATGCAGGTTTTAGATTCTCTCTGATACTTTATTTGGAATACGGTGTCCAGATATTGAATGATCTGGGATTTTTTTTTTATGAGAAAGTCCATGTTTCCTTTGAAGAAGGCATCTCCAAACAAGACAAGAATGGAAGCAATAACTCTGAAACAGTAATTCGCTTGCTTCAAATTATTTTTATGAAATCAGAGGACTTTAGAGCTGAGAGGAATCTTCAGAAGTCGTAAAAAAACTTACTCAGGCTTCCTTTTTTTTAACAATGAAGGAAATTAAAGTTAAGTAGAATAGGTCATTAGAGTTTAAGTTTAGAACGTGTTCTCGAATCTTCTAGACCATAGTTATCAAAACTATTGTCTCAAAAACACTATGTAGGTTACCATAGGAAACTCCTATAATATTTTTAAATTTGGATACGTCACTTTTAAACTCCCCATACCTAGAAGTCTCAACTATCTGGAAACTGTTTTCTACATGGTTTTAAGAAAAGATGGAAAACAGTGGGAAGTAGAATAATTGATTCAGTACATTTATTTGAAATAACAATACATAATATTACCTAGAGTCATCCTGGCTTTACCATGATAATTGTTCATAGTCATGTTCCCTAGAACTTCAAGGTCATAAAATATTTGACTAAATTAAAATATTTTTAAAGATTTTCATTAAGTCTCCTCAGGATTCCTTTGAATTCAGTGAATGAAAATATATCCCCTGAAAACTCTGGCTAATAGAATATTTAGATAATGGCTTTTTTTAGTTTGAAAATTTTCACACTCTAACTTTTTAAAAGATGTGAAAAATAAAGTATCTTTCCAGTGTTACCCACTGAAGTCTGATCAATGATCCTAACTTAACTACTTTTCTTTTTGTTAAGTGATCATAAGTAACTTCTTTAGTTAAGTTACAAACATAGGCCATAAAAACAAAGGCCACACAAACAAAGGCCACATACAGTTGGTAATGGATTCTTAGGTAAAATACCAGAAGTACAAGCAACTAAATATAAAATAGATAAATTGGACTTGACCAAAATTAAAAATGTTTGTTTATCAATGGACACTATAAAAAAAATGAAAAAAGAACCTATTGAATGAGAGAAAATATTTAGCATCCAGAATATATAGAAGTCTTACAAATCACAACAAAAAGACAACTCAATTATAAATGAGCAAAGAAGTTGAATAGACTTTTCTCCAAAGAAGATACAGAAATGATCAAAACACACCTGAAAAATGTTAAACATCACTAGTCATGAGAGAAATTCAAATCAAAACCACAATGAGCCACCACTTGAATACATATTAGGAGAGCTATAATCAAAATGATGGAAAACAGCAAATGTTGGTGAGGATGTGAAGAAATGTGAACTTTGTACATTGCTGTTGGGAAGGTAAAATGGTGCAGCCATTGTGGAAAACACTTCACGGTGCCTCAAAAAGTTAAATACAGAATTCCAACTTGATCCAACAATCCACTCCAAAGAACGTACCCAAAGAAATTGCAAAGAGAACTTGAACATGAATGTTCATGGCAGTACTATTCACAACAGCCAACAAGTGAAAACAACCCAAATGTCCATAATGGATAAATGGATAAATGGATAAACAAAATGTGACTTATACATGCAATGGACTATGATTCAGCTATAGAAAGGAATGAAGTTCTGATAGATCCAACAACATGGATGAACCTTGAAAATACGATGCTAAGTGAAATAAGTCTGAGAGAAAGGGACAAATATTGCATGATTCCAGTTATGTGAAATATCTATAATAGGAAAATTCATGGTGATAGAAGAAAAAGTAGAGGCTACTAGGGGCTGGGAAGAGGGAGAAAGGGCAAATTATTATTTAATGGTACACAGTTTCCATTTGGAGACATGACAATGTTTTAGAAGAAGACAGAGGCGATGGTTACACAATACTGTGAACGTACTAAATGCCACTGAATTGTATACTTGAGAATGATTCATTTTAAGTTATATGAATTTTATCTTAATTAAAAAAGAGGTTATTAAAGTATCAAATTATATGTGGGCTGAAAATTTAAAAAAGGAGATTCACAAATATGTCACCAAATATTGTAGGAATTGCTGGAATATTTTTGTTTTAAATATATGCTAGAGATTCAGAAAACAGTAAGCATTTGTTTCTGTATCCTTTTATAAAGATAAAAACCTTAAGCTGAGTGAAGACTAATCATCTTAAAGCACTAGAATTGCAGTGACTGAAAGTACAAACAGAAGAGAAAAATTAAGAATATTACTCTGACAGCTTGAGTGGCATTTTACTGCATTATCTGCTTGCCAGTAGAAATGTGGGAATGCTTAAAAATAGACATGATGAAGGAATCATAACAAATGGTAGGGACATGTCTGTAACTCAACTGAGGATGAATTATAAAGATAAGTTCTTTTCATTGTTTACACTAGTATTTATTCTAGTCCTATCAAAATAGGGATTAATATTTCTTAATGTTACAAGAATTTTACTGGTTATTAACTAAATATTTGGAGACAGATATTAACTAAATATCTGAGCACAGAATTTGTATCTAGCTGGGCTCCTGCATCACTAAATTTTCTGAGCCTCAGTTTCTCATCTGTAAGATGGAGATAACAAAACCTCTTCTTCTTGAGTGGGGAGAGTAACAAGAGATGATTTATGTAAATCAAATGACCTGGCACAGCATAAACAACTATTAAGCATTTAAAGAAAGACCATCTGTATCCTAAGGCTGTCTCAGTGAGGTTTCTGTTTAATATTTGCTCCCTATCTCAGGTCTGGTGGAAGACTTACTTCAGTATTTAAAATGGGAGTTCTTTAAGGAACAGTGCTATGGAGCTTTGAAACTAAACATGAGCCTCTTCTATGTTTTAAGGAGTGGGCTACTCCATAGAAAACCCTTTGTACAGTGAAATCATCATAAGGGGTCATCTCTGAATAAGCACATTCCTATTGCTGGTTCTCAAGAATAGGAGTTTCTAATTGTTTAATCATCTAAGAAAATTGGGAATATTTGGACTCTTATCTTAAGCCATTTGCAAAATTAAAGTGAATCAAGGACCTCAAGGAATGAGCTAAAACTGTAAAACTCTTAGAAGAAAACATAAGGGGAAAGCTTTATGCCATTAGATTTGGCAACAGGCAATAAAAGAAAAAAACAGATAAATTAGACTTCATCAAAATTAAAAACTTTTGTGCATCAGAGGATAATACTAGCAGAGTGAAAAGTCAACCCATGGGATGGGAAAAATAATTGGAAGTCATATATTTGGTAAGGGCTTAATATCTAGAATATATAAGGAACTCACAACTCACAGCAAAACAAAAACAAAAACCCAATTAAAATGGGCAAAGGATTTGAATAACTATTTCTCCAAAGAAAATAAGACAAATGGCCAGTAAGTACATGAAAAGATGCTCAACATCACTAATAACAAGTGAAAACCACAATGAGATACAACTTCACACCCAATAGGATGGAAAGAAAGAAAGAAAGAAAGACAGGGAAGGAGGGAGGAAGGGAGGGAAGAAGGGAGGGAGGGAAAGAAAATAATTGTGAGGATGTGGAAAAATTGGAACACTTGTGCACTGTTGGTGAGGCTGTAAAATGGTGCAGACACTATGGAAAACAGTATGGTAATCCCTCAAGTAATTAAAAATACGATTACTATATGATCCAGCAACTCCCCACTTCTGGATTTATACACAAAATAATTAAAAGCAAGGATTCAAACAGGTATTTATACACCCACGTTCATTGCAGCATTATTCACAGTAGTAAAGGTAAAGGTAAACGCAAACGAAGTGTTCAGTGATGGATAAATGGATGAACAAAATGTAGTAGATACATACAATGGAATATTATTCAGCATTAAAAAGGAAGGAAATTCTGGCATGTGTAATGACATGGATGAGCCTTGAAGGCATCATGCTAAGTGATAAAGGACCAACACTTTGTAATTCTACTAATGTGAGGTGTACCCGGAGCAGTCAATTCATAGGGACCCAAAGTAGAGTGGTGGCCACCAAGGAGCAGTGGGTGAGGAGAATATGGATTTATTGTTTAATGAATATGGAGTTTCAGTCTGTAGAAGATGAAAAAAGTTCTGGAGATGGATAATGTTGATGGTTGCACAACACTGTGAATGTACTTAATGCCACTTAAAAATACTTAAAAACAGTTAAAATGATAAATTGTATACTGTATATTTTATCACAATAAAAAAAAAACTATGAGATGTGTATACTAATAGGTTCATCCTAATGAAAAAAAAGTAATAAACTATAACTTATAGTTCAAGAATATTTGTTTTCCTTAGGGAATCCAAGCAGGCAATGCTGAATCTTCCCAAACAGCCCTGTCCAGCAGAAATAGAATGCAAGCCACATATGTAATTACATAAGCAATTAATTTTTTTGGTAATTATATTTAAAAAAGAAAAAGAAGCCAGTGAAGTGGATTTTAATAATTCATTTGAATTATTTTAGTACCATAACATCTATTTTATTTGACACAATGTACTCAAAATATATAATTTCAATGTAGAATCAATATATAATTATTTATGAGATATTTTAGTCTCTTTTGGGTACATTGCTTTAGTTTAAGAATGTTGAAAGATGGCACCAGTTACATTTCATGTGCTCACTAGACTCCTGGCTATGGAATTGGCTAGCACAGAGCAATTATTCTGCTGAGCTAATTGAGAATTAACCCTCCATGTGAGGTCTGCACACCTTAAACTGTTCTAATGAACCACTGTGGAGGGAACTTACTCAAAAGACCTTCCTCAATTTGATGATATGACCAGCTAGGAGTGTTAAAAAGAGCTAAAAAAAAATGCAGAGATCCAGAGAGTACCTGTTTATGAACCCAAAAGAGAGCCAGAGGGAGGAGAGCTCAGTGTGATCTCTGAGATGTGTTATTCATTTCTGGCTGGTCCAGGAGACAGTGAGGGGAGGAGAGAAATTGCGAAGCAGTGATGGTGGGAGGGGGTGGTGAAAGAACGATGAACAAAGAAGCATCTGTGTTTGGGAGAAAATTTTGATTTTATCTCAGAACTGTTTCATCTTTACATCACTGTATCCTAAGGCCAAATGAAATTTTTCTCCTCAGCAAGGATGGTAGAGGTTGAAGGAGGTATTTACCAAGTGCAAAGAGGCCACCAACAGTCCTTTTTCCTATTCCCCTGATAATAGCACAATACCTTAAAGATTAAATGATCCATATTATACATAAAAAAGCAAAGAATAGAAGTCAAATATTGAATTAATTGATAGCATGGTAACATATTTACAAGAGGGGTGATCAGTCTGCAATGATATCTGTTTAGCTGCTTCTGAACAGCTATGTCCTGATAAGTTTGCTTTAATGAGTCTTCAGGGAGGGTGGTACTAGGAACCTAGGAATGTGAAGATGTGTAAAAGGGGCTGATCTAGTGCAGAAGACAGACAATCTGTCATTTCATTCCAGCTGGTAAGTGCAAATAATAGTAGTAGTAATAATTAATAATAATAATAATTAATAATAATACTTTGTAAAGCAAGGAAAGGAATTTCATCTCACATCTGAGTAGTGAGGATAAACTTCCTCCCACAGTATTCTAAAAGAAATCGGAGTTAGCCAAGTGAAGTAGGAGGAACGTCCTTCCAAGCAGAGGACAGAATGATCAAGCATGAAGCAGTGAGAAGTGAGTAAGTGTCCAGTGATGAGAAAGAACTCCAAAGGTTCAACCTTGTAAATTTAGAAGCATTAGTCACCTGATTTTCAGGAGGTTGGTTTATTTCCCTGAACCTTAATTTACTTTTCCATCAGATGCAAACAACAATACTAATATTTCAGAATTGCTATGTGCAGTGAATGAAATGCTCTATGTAAATTGTGTAGTATGGGGCTTGGTACAAATTAAGCATTTGATAAAAGGTGGCTTCTATTAGAAAACCTGGATAAATGCATGTTTTAAATGCAGAACCAATGCTGTCACTGTTGATATGGGATTTCAAACGTAGAAATATGTTATATCCTCCTGGGAGCAGTGATCTGAAAGGGCAACAAATACATCAACCTATATATGAACTTCTGTTTCTCAACCCAGTTTGCCAGATGGACCATACAAAACTTGGTGAAAATTACACAGAGATACCATCACAAAGAGAACTACGAGGGCGTTAGCTGGGGAAGGACAATTTTTTTTTTTTGGTCCTATAATTCAATCTCCATGATGAGTTATACAGAGAATATTAGGCTGCTCCAGAATATGAGGGAAAAAACCTGCTTTTGCAATAGTCTCCCTAATGTCTTATCTGATTGGAGAGTTCTTTGTATTACTACTTCCTTAAGATCACCATAAAGATAAACACTGGAGGAAGGGATTAGGCCCATCCAGATGCTTCTTTGTCCACAAAATACATATACAAGGGGGTAGATGATGAAACTGTACCATTTTAAAAAATAAAAATTCACTTCAGATAGAATTCTTTATTTTTTACCAAATGATACTTCTCCCACTTCATAAAATTCTTGAGAGTCTATTTCTACTTTCTGTTGCTCTACTGACTTTCTCTTATGATGGCTTATTTTCTTGTGTGTTTTAATTTTGGTATTGGAGTTCATGCTCATCAAAGCTTTATAAGAGCAATCCTGTGATGGTTGAGTTTAGGGCACATCCCTGTAGACAGGCGTTTCATATGCTTCTGCCAGCAGCCATGGGACTTTAGCCATAAGACTACTAAAGCCACCCTGATACTCAAACAAGAAAACACTCTGCCCATAGGATTCTGTACCCAGTGCTGGCACAGCCCAAACTGAAACATCTGCTCTCATGACTAACACTCTTCACAGTCTAAGATAAGACATCCCCCATCTCTTATTCTATATCTTTGAAATAAGAATCATTAAGTCCCCATGCCACTGCTAATGCTGGTGATGGAAACACTGCTTCAGGGAGTGTGGGGGATTCGAGTAGTGAAAGCAACTTCACAAAGAAATACAAATAGAGAAACTGAATAGGCCTAGAACCAGTAAGGAGGTTGAATCAGTAATCAGAAATCTGCCAAGGAAAAGTTCTGGACCTGATGCGTTCACTGGTGAATTCTATCATCATTTAAAGAAAGATTAACATCAGTCTTTCTAAAACTTTTCCCAAGAAAACCAAAGAAGAGGGAATACTTCCTAACTTATTCTAGGAAGCCAGAATTACCCTGGTACCAAAGACACTACAAGAAGAGATGGGTACAGAATAACATCTCTTCTGAACACTGATGCAAAAATCTTCAACAAAATATTAGAAAACTGAATTCAACAGCATATTAAAAGGATTATTTATTCCTAAAATACAAGGAATATAAAAATAAGAAAATCAATGTAATATACCCTATTAACATAAAGAATGAGGAAAAAACCTATTTGACCAGCTCAGTTGATGCAGAGAAAGCACTTGACAAAATTCAACACTTATTTATCATAAACACACTCAAGAACCTACCTTAACATAATAAAAGCCATATATGAAAAACCCACAGCAAACATCATATTCAATGATGAATGACTGAAAGCTCTCCCTCTAAGACTAGAAACAAAGCAAGGATGCCTGCTTCCACCACTTCTGTTCAACAGAGTACCGCAAGTCCTAGTCAGAGCAATTAGGCAAGAAAGAAGAAATAAAAGTCATACAAATTGGAAAAGAAGAAGTAGAATTATGTCTGTTCACAGAGGATATAATCATAAATGTACAAAACCCTAAAGATTCCACAGAAAGACTGTTAGACCTAACAAACAAATTCAGTAAATTATTAGAATAAAAAGCCAACACACACAAAACTCAGTTGCATTTCTATACACTAACAATGAACAGTCTGGAAAGGAAATTAAGAAAACAGCTCTATTTACAGTAGCATCAAGGAAATAAAATGAAATACTTAAGAATTAACCATGTACTCATGTATATATACATATATACATGTATACTCACTTTGAGTTAATAATGGCCTAAGAGGATATTTGTTGGTTTTTAGTAACACCCACAGAACTGAAAACTCATCCCACATGTTGGTGGTCATCTACCCATTCAAAGCTCCTGAGGACCATAAAAAATATTCATTCCTCTCCTAAACTGCTGTAAAATATATCCTCTGAGACCCAGGGGTAAATCCTTATGAAGTTGGGCATTCCATATTTCAATATTCCATATTTCAAAATGTAGTCAGAAGTGGAAATGGATTTACTTCTCAGAATTTCTTTGTTCATAATTAGGAATACAAAAAAATTGAGTTCAGAAAGTGACTGAAATGCAGTTGAAAAGAAAAGCCATAGGGGGAAAAAGAATTAACTCAGGAAATGAAAGACTTATACAATGAAGACTATAAAACATTGTTGAAAGGAATTTAAAAATACATAAATAAGTGGGAGGATATCTCATGTCCAGATATTGGAAGAGTTAGTACTGATAAGATTCAGTATTATCCAAAGTGATTTACAGATTCAATGCAACCCCTATCAAAATCCCAATGATGTTTTTCAGAAATAGATCCATCCTAAAGTTCATATGGCATCTCAAGGGACCCCAAATTGCCAAAGCAATCTTGAAAAAGAAGAACAAAGCTAGAGGGCTCACACTTCCTGACTTCAAAACTTACTATCAAGCTATAGTAATCAAAACAGTATGGTACAGGAATAAGGAAAGACATATAGACCAATGGAATAGAATAGAAAACTCAAATAAACCATCCCATAATATATTCAAATGATTTTCAAAAAGGGTGCCAAAATGATCTAATGGGGAAAGGGCAATCTTTTCAACAAATGGTACTAGGAAAACTGGATATCCACATGGGAAAGAATGAAGTGGGATTCCTACCTAATACCATATTCAAAAATTAACTCAAAATAGATCAGAGACCTAAACATAACATTGATTTTGGCAATGATTTCTTGGATATGACACAATTATGCTTATTTCTGCCTCACTGAAAAGAAGTCTGAAAGTAGGCAGTCCAGTGCTGGTACCATGGTTTTTGGGACCATTAATGACCCTGGTGTACTTTTTATGATCATTCAACTTTAGCAAGGAGTTTTCATGTGGCTTCATTGTCTAAAATGTCCACTTGTGGTTCAGCCAACATTTCCACAGTCAGATCAGCAGGAAAAGGAGGAGAGTAAAAGCACTTCTCTCCCTTTTATGGGTACTTCCAGGAAGTTCTTCATCCACTTTGCTTACAGTCTACAGAATGCAGCCCAGGAACTGCATCTAGCTGCAGGGAAGACTGGCAAACACCATAGACAGTCTTTTATTTTGGATGCAAGTGTCCAGCTAAAAACAGGAAGTATGGCCAACTAGGAATCTCAGCTACAAATAAGCTGACTTCAGTGAATGTGCAAATTCAGATGTTTTCTTGATAAATCAGGTCTCATTTTCTATAATCCCATGACACATGAATATCTGTGTGTGTCTCCCATAAAGAAGTTAAGATCATTTGAAAAGAAAAGGCAGGAGATGTCAGAGGCTTTGTTTGTAAATGGGGCATTCTTAGCCAAAGATGGGGGCCATGGGGGAGTGACAGGTAGAGTAAAGTGGATATTTTTCATCGTCAGTTGTCTGCCGTCCTTCTCACCTCCCAACCCTATTTTCAAGTTGTACTGAATTTCTTCACCTTCCATCGTTCTATTCTCCATTCTTTGTGCCTGGAACACTTTTCCTTGATCTTTTAAATTTCTGCCCATAGACTTTTCCACTCATGTTCATCATACTTTGTCTCCGTGTTACCTAATCTACTGTGTGTTTAGTACGAGCCATGGCTGTTCAATGATCCCTATTATCCTGAATAGTGCACACATTCATACAAACACACACACACACAAAGGTGTGGATTAATAACATTTGTGCTGTTCACAGCTATTTGTAAGGGCAGGCAAGTACATTATAGTCATCACAGCATGCGAGCAATAGAAATATGTAAATCTGTTTCTACAGCCAGAAACGCAGTCTTCACCTGGGTGGCAGAGCCCTTTGGAGACCACCAGACAGGCAAATGTACTGAACTGAAAACAAGGCTTAGAGCTGGAGTTCAAAAAAACACGTGTTTAATCCCTGTGACTTGTCAGCTCTTTGGGCTTGGTTAAGTCAGTCTGTGCTAACTCTTCATCAAAATTCACTCTCCTTTTCTTCCAAAGGCACAAGAATGGACTATTGTCCTCAGCTTGGCTTGGAGGTTTTTCATGTGATAGAGTTTCAGCCAAGAAAACATCAGTGAAGGGATCTATACCACTTCCAAGCTTGGCCAATAAAAATTTGCAAGCTCCACTGAGGTATGGATGTGATCTTATGTTGGTGAGATCATAGGCAAGTGTGGCATCGTTGGCTGTCATGTTTGAGGACCAGTCTTCAACATGTGATTGTATTTGGTTTATTCTTGGACCAGGTGTGATGGGACTGGTATTTGAATGAAATAAGGTGATATGCCAAAAAAAGAAAAACTATACGTGTTCCATCACCGTTTCCCTTTCTTCCAACTATTGAGGAACAACCATAGCTACATTTTCAAAATGGTAGTCACTCAACACTTGGTTCCTAAATGTCAGCCTGAAGCAAAGCTCCTTCTGATGGTGATCTTCTACCCAAGACCAAAGGGATGCATTTCTTGTCCTCTAATCCCCCAAATATTTAGGGTTTTTTTGTTATAGCAATTTGATCTATCATAACTTAGGGAACAGTGATACCTAGTTCACAGATGAGATGACATATATAAATCCTTAGCACAGGGCCTGGCACCTTGTATGTAAACCGAAGTACCAGTTGTTATGGTTTGGGTGAGAAATGAGTCAAATAACAAATGGATGTGTTTTATAAACTAAAAAGTGCTCTACAAGATTAGGGATTTCAGACCTCTGTCTCCTGGGGAGTTTTAAGAACTCATAGTTCTTATAACCATCTATGAAGGCTTTACTTTGGAAGTAAAGGTAACCTTTTTCCTGACCACTTCCACACATCAGCTGTAACCTCCCACCACATACAGTGCATACAACCCACTTATACGGGATGTGCTTCCATCTTTATATGGTTTTAACTAACAATCGATAATGCAAGGCATTCACTTTATAGCAGGAGTTTACAAGAAGCAAATGTGTAACTCAGTGGAATGCATCCTACCAAGTTAGGCTAGCGGCTGGATGATACAGGTATATCCTTATGGAAATACTATGAATAATGGCAGAGATCTGGAACTGTAAATTGGGTGAAAAATGATTTACAAGTAAAATTGAAACAGAAAAGAACAAATCTGACTCCATATTAGACCTGTTCCTTTGGCTCTAACCCTGAGCCCTGTTTCCTAGGCTCAGTCTTGCTGGCTCTGCACCTGTTGTAAAAGAATGTTGCCTAGAGCCTGAAATATACAGGAGAGGCTATTCTCAAGGCTCTGACATTTAAGGATATTAACACTTTTGTACTTATATAAAGATAACAAGTTGCAGAATAGAAAATAACGTTTGTTTTGATAGAGGTTTTACAAGGGCACCATGACCTGTCCCAGGTGGACAGCTACAAGAACAAAGAATTCCTGCACCAAGAAGTTTGCAACAACCAACCACACCCCACCCCCCCTTTTTAGTATAAAAGGAGCCTGAATTCTGACTTGGAGAAGTTAGTTCTCCAAGACGTTAGTCTGTTATTTTCTCAGTCTGCTGGCTTTTGAAATAAAGTCTATTCCTTGCCCCAACACCTCGTCTCCCAATTTATTGGCCTGTTGTGCAATGAGCAGAACGAGCTTAGACTCAGTAACAAAATGAGAAATCACACTGGTGCATATCTGTCCTAAAGAACTCCTACCCCCAGGTCTTAAACATAGTTACAAATTTGCCAGCAAAAGAGGAGTAAGTCATTATAATCATTGTTTCTTCCACTTATAGGAGGGGAAAAAAAAAACAACAAAAAACCCGAACTCTTTTAAACTTTTGGCTTCCTTGGTGAATGTTTCTTTCCAGCCTCTGTTCTCACTTCAGAGCATTAATAATGTGCAGAATATGCCTGTCCATTACGACTAATGAGCATACTGGGGTTCACGTTACAGCTTGAAGAAATTAGGCATCTGCATTTAAATGCCTCTACTGATGATTGTGCATCTATTATTACTGGGGTGCATCTGAATAATTTTCAACATTGAAAAGAACTAGGCTTTACACATTAAATTTTAGCTTTCATCTGTGGCTTTTAAGTACAAGCCAAAGTATGTTAAAAACAAACCTGACCATAATAGAAAGCTTTCATGATGTTTCTCAAACCTTTGTCCCTCTATAATTTATTCTGACGTTCCATTTTTTTTTTTTTTTGGTAGGGGTAACATTGTGTTAGTTTTTACTTGAGATCTTTTATAAGCCAGCCTAGTGTCTGAGTGGGTACATTGTATTGTGTTTACTGTTCAATACAGGCTAAATTAGCACTGGTTATAAAGAAAGAATTAATATAATCCTTTCATGGGAGTCATAATTAGGTAAATGTCTTTGTGTGTTAAAACTTGCAAAGGTCTATGCAATGTTTAAGACACATGACAACAGATCACTCATTCATTCATTTAAGCAACAAGAGTTTTCAGGCTCCAACAAAAATGCCAGACACCATGCCGGATGTAGGGGATGCTAAAATGAATAAAACACAATCAGCTGCCCTCAAGAAACTCTGTCTAGGGGCAGAGAGAAACATAAAAACAATGAGTTCAGCATCATAAATTAATGAAATGAATAAAATATACTCTATCACATTTGAACATTTAATTCAAACTTGACTTGCCCTTTATAAGCAGAAGGGTTATTTAAAATGATTTTCAAGGTTGTTTTGCTATCTTTTGGTCTCTTAAAAAATCTGATGAAAGATAAAACTTTACTTCCCAAATGGTCATAATTGGAAGCGAACGCATGGATAGTTAAGGATATTGTAAGAAATCAAACAGATGTCATGGGAAAACACTAAGCTTCATCCAACCTGGCATTTTAAAAAACTGTGTTAGAATTCATCCATCACTCATTCAATCAAGCATGTATTTACTGGCTTCTAAGTGCTTACTAACTAGATTGTGAGCGCCAAGATGTCTGGTTTTTGTTGTCTGTGCTCGTCCAGTGGCACACAATAGAAGCTTGATGTATGCTTTATTGACTGGATATTGAAAGAATGCAGGGGAAATGAGTGAATAAGCATGGCTCCTACCCACACAGAGCTTACAACCTAATTGAGAACTAGATTTAATGTTATTCCTGAGATTTAAAGATGCTCTCAAGAAAACTGAACAGTTTCATTAAATGAATAGAAGAGTGATGTCATCAGCAGATCATGGAGCTAAAATAACTATAACTCCACAACTTTACAATGTCTTTCCCACTTTCATAGTTACATACATATAACATATGCACACACCAAAAGCACTGCTGATTGTTAAAAATACATTTTTTAAAAGACAAATCTTAGACAGGGCTTTGGAAAGGCTACCAGCCATAGCTACAAAGCAGAGGGTGCTCTCTCTCTTGCTGGCTGGCCAGCCAACCCATAGCCTAACCAACAGCCTCCCAGCTTCCCTGTCTGTTGCTTTTCAAAATGTGACTTTATTATTATTGTTGTTGCTGCCTTTGTTAACCAATTTGTCACTACCTCTGTTTAACATTCAGTAAGGTAAATATTTATTTACTTTTCTTCCAGTTTTATTGAGATTTAGTTGAAATACAGTACTGTGTAAGTGTAAGGTGTACAGCATAATGACTTGACTTATATACATCAGGAAATGATTATCATAATATATTTAGTGCACATCCATCACCTCATATAGATACAAAATTAAAGAAATAGAAAAATTTTTTTTTCTTTGTGATGAAACTCTTAGGATATACCCTGTTAACTATTTTCATATATAACAGAAAGCAGTGTTTTTTTTTTTATATTTATCATGTTGTACATTACATCCCTAGTACTTAGATATCTTATAACAGGGAGTTTGCTCTTTTTGATTGCCTTCAGTTAGCCGCCCCTCTGGTACCCATTAATCTCTTATTCTATGCGTTTGTTTTTGAAAATTCAGGAAAATTTACATTAAAGTGTCCATTTTAACACCAAAGATTAGGCAAATCAATGACAGTTTGAATAGGCCTAAGTCTTTAATCACACCAACACCTGTTCTTTAAGCCCGACTCAAACCACTGTATGATGGAAATGGGTTTAAATTATCTACATTTGTCTTTGGGAAGAACAAGGACTGTATCCCACAGTGATTTTACACACCATTGGGAAACTATACAAAGCAGCTGAAGGCTATTGTAAATTTCCATATGTATATTTCAGTATCCAAAACTGTATATATTCTATTGTTATGAAACAATGCTGATACCAGGAAAACTTGTTCTCCAAGAGAGTTCCACTGTAGTAAAAGTTGTTGAAGAGCTACCCCATATGATTTTTTTTTAATGTGTCTTTAGGAATAGCTGAACGTTATGCTGTAAACAAAACATTATTGGTCAGGCCGCCATTCTCATATCAAGAGTTCAGGATCCTAAGGAAGCGCTTATTTTGTCCAAAATGTGATATTAAGACTTCTTAACTCTACAGAAAAGTGAATAAGCAGTTTCCAAAGATGAAGACAAACAGGAGTCATAGAGGAAAAACTTCAGATTTGGAAGTGGTCGATTTGGACCTGGTGGCCCAGGCCAGCTGCAGATTTGGGTGGGACCCGAATCCTCAGGTCCTCGGCCCCATTTCTTTTCTGGCGCCTCATTACTGCCACCATCCAGCGCCTTCACCTCCCAATGGGGATGGGAAGTCCTTTGTAGACACTTGCTCCTGGGTGCCGCCCGTGGCCTTGACAGATTGCAGGAGTGCAGTTGAGGAACCCAGCCTCCCCAGACTCCGGAGTGAGCGCCCTGCTCCCGCCCGCAGGATCGTAGAGAGCGGAGGGAGTGGAGCGCGGCAGCGGGAGAAAGGAAGCCCCCGGGCGCGAGGCCTGGCTTTCGTGGCTTTGAAAACTTTCCAGCGCGCGTGCCACGGCGACGCGCAGCGGCTGCGCCGGGGCTCCAGCGGCCCGCGCCTCCCGCGGGGAACTTTTCAGCGTTTCGGTGGCTGTCACTCTCGCTTTCCGACGCACCTCCCCCTGGGCTCCGGCGGCCAGAGCGCCCTCCCTCTCCGCGAGGACCTGCCCCGGCGCCGGCGGCTCCCGTGCCCGCTCGGCGCTCGCTCTGTCCGCGCCCCCGCCGCCCGGCTCCCCTGCATCTCGCTTTGCAACCTGGCCCGGCCGCGCCCCGCGCCCTGAGAGCCGCGAGCCCCGGGCGGCCCCCGGAGCTGGGGGCGGGGAGCAGAGGAGGGGACCCGCCGCCGGGGGCTGGCTGCTGGCTCCCGGCCGACTTTTCGCCAATGGTCCAAAGCGACATGTCCAAGTCGCCTCCCACAGCGGCGGCGGCGGTGGCGCAGGAGATCCAGATGGAAGTGCTGGAGAACGCGGCTCCCGCGGGGGCGCTCGGAGCGGCCGCACAGGTAGCGAGAGCGCCGCGCCTTCCTCTTTCTTTGTGAGCCGCCCGGGCAGGCGCCGACCTCCATCTCTCCCGGCGCCTCCTCTCCTAGGATCCCTCGCCCAGCCGCTCGCTCCGGCCTGGGTCTCCGCCGCCGCCTCCTCCTTCCCCCGCGCTTTGCCACCCACTTCTCTCCAGGCGCCGGCGCCCGGGCCCCTCTTCGCTTTTCCGGGCTCTTCTCTGGCTTCCATTTTTCTCTGCTTCCCCAAAGCTAGTGGGAAGGGGCGGGGGAGACCTCCCGGTCTTCGGAGGCTGCCCCCAAGCCACCGCGGCCAGCCCTCCTCGCCCCTTCCCGGGAGAGGCACATGGAGAGACATGAACCAGGCGAGTGGACTGGACCTGCTCAAGATTGTGAGTCCGGGGGGCGGGAGGGGCCCCGCTTCCCACAGCTCTGCTCGGTCGCCGACCCTTCTGGACGAGCTCTGAGCCGGGGTGGGAACGGAGAGGCGTGCGACGGGGTGGGGGGTGGGCCTGGGGCTTGGAAGGGGGCGCTCTGCCCCTGCCTCCCAGGAGCGGCCGTGGCCACCCTCTGCACCTGGGCGTTACACCGTTCTGACCGCTCAGCTCCCCTCCTGGCACTGGCCAGGGTTTGCCTGGACCCCTCGCTCCCTGAAGAAGACAACCAGTTGGGAACGCGAAAGTTTTTATTTTTTTCCCTTGTCCCCGAAATGGCTAACATTTCAGGAGCTCCCGGACCGCCTCCTACTCTGATGAGTGTTAGTGGTTTCTGGGGAAATTCCGGTTTGCTGCTCTAGTGAAATAGGAGATGTCAGTTGTAGACACTGGGCAATGATAAGGTGGCTTTTACGTAAGGCTTTGGCAGGTACAGTTTGGATTACAGACACCTCCAGGTCTCAGTGGTAAAGAGTCTCTCAACTTTTATCCTAGCAGGGCAATGACTTAAGACTTCTGTGTTCTGCGTGGCGAGCCATGGTGAAGCGGTTAGGGTTACATTTCAAGTATCACTTTGGAGAAAGTCTCTTCTTTGCTTAGCAATATTGGTTTGTTGATTTCAAATGTATATTTACCAGATTTTAAATTGTGAGAAGATTGTATCATTTTATATGTATGTAAAACATACAATTTATATGTTTTATATTTGTATGTGCTCAAGAGAGAGCATGTTGGTCTTATTCATTGTAGCAATGGGGGCCGGAGTGGAACACAGTAATAAATTGTTTTGCTGCTTTGTTGTTTTGATAGCTGGTGGAAATTGACTGCTTTAGATATCTTGATACTGTTAATGGTGGTGGTTCCAGTGGTATATTCGTGGAGCTTTATTGGACTTTCTTTTTCCACTGGGAAGTAAATGTGCTAACTTTAAACACATAATTCACTTTGATTTGAAATGGAGGAAAAATGTCGAAACCAATCACTTGTGTAATCAGAAAGCCATTTCTTTCATAGGGGAATTCATTTCTTTCCTAGAGGTAAGACAGCTAGATTTTAGTCAGCCTTGGGCTGTTTGGTGGAACAAGCAGAGTGGGGACATGTAACCAACCACCTACATTTCCATCTAGTCTCTGCCAGAGGATCTGAATCCTTACCAACACCTGTCACATTTGTTCTAGACTCCTGATTTTATCTGCATACTCACCAAGTAAGATGAGAGAGAGAAATACACTCGGGGACCACGGTTATTCTAGGATGAAGGTCTTGAATATTGATGGGACTTTTAGATGCTCTTTTCTCTTTGATCTTCAGGGATGTGTGTGTGTGTGTGTGTGTGTGTGTGTGTGTGTGTTTATTCTTATGATAAAAATAGAGTTCCTGAATTCCTAAGATCAAAGTTAGGGCAGACAGAAAGCATGACTGCATTCAGATAAGAGGTACGAATTTACTTAGTGATTTATGCAGTTCAGTGTAAGTCAACAAATACTTGTGATGCATCTACCACGTGGAAATGATTCAGACACGAGGAGAACATTTCTGCCTTTAAAGAACTTACACTCCAGTGGCTACAGGTGTGATGAATGGAAGACAATTGTGTGGCGTGGGACTCTGAGGAAAGTGCTGAATCTTTTATGGTGTCAAAGGAATAAAGGTCACAAATTTCTATTTGGAGTAATCTGTAAGGACTTAATGGAAGAGGGGGCATTTGAGAAGGGATTTGAAGAATGGGTCAGACTTCAACAGAGATTTTCAGAGAGATGGTGGGAGGCTATACAGGAAGCAAAGTCATAGCAATTACAAGTCTGAAGTGATACATTTTTAATCCTGAGTTCAAAAAGAGTATGGAAAGTTAGAGATTGGGCAGAATCAAGCAGAAGTCTGACAAGGCAACTTGAGGCCACATCTTGCAGGCTTTGGAACCTGCAATGTATTGAACACCAGAGAACCTTGGAAGGGGTTCAAGGAAGAAGCCGCATGATCGCTCATTGAGAAGATTCACCTGGGAATGTTTGGTAGGGTAGTCTGGAGTTGTGGGGGTCCCCAGGTGGAGCTGCCAGGAGGGTGACTGATATAACAATTTGGGCAAGAGGTAATAAGGTATAAACTGAAAAAATAGATAAAAGAAATGACAGGACTGTGGATGGACACATTCCGGAGACCCAGTCCCCAGAAATCGCAAGTGATTGTATAGATCTAGGAGAGGGAGAGGGAGAAATGGGTATTATAAGCAGATAAGAGGTATAAATATTCAGCTGCATCAGCATCCAACTCCTTGTTTTCTCTGCCTTCCAAAAATGAAAGCAATTTTCCTTGAACTGTGTTCATATCATATTCATTATCTGAGGGAAACATTGCCTTGTTTGTTTCATATCTAATAAATAATGGCATCACAGAACTCTGAAAATTTGGCAAAGCATCTCTTCTGTGTCTCTGGGCAGGACAGGCCAGCAGTACTACCGCCTGAGAAAAAAGGCTGTCTCTGGAGCATCCCTCTGTTTGGTGATCCTGAGTAACTAATTCTACTTAGTAGTGGAATTTTTATTTGCAAATAGTACCTCTAAGCTATCATTGGTTTGAAGAACCCTGTCTGTTTCACCTCTGGATTATATTGCAAGTTCTGTATGAGTGAAGCAGAAGACGTACAACCACAGACTGCCCATTTTTCTTTTTTCTGTCAATAATCCTGCCTAGGGATGGGGCACCCTCATCCACTCCAACCCCTTCCCTCCAGCAGTGTCCTGAACAAAACAGATCTATTTCTTACGTGAGAAGCAGGTGCAGTCTAACTGCAAATTCTTGAAAGTTCAGATTTAAGCAGATCACATCACTTAAATTTTTTTTTTTTTTTTTTTTTTTTTTGCAGGGGGAGGTAGTTAGGTTTAGTTTATTTTTGATGGAGGTACTGGGGATTGAACCCAGGACCTCATGCATGCTAAGCAGGTACTCTGCCACTGAGCTATACCCTCACTGATAGATGTCATTACTTTTTAGGTAACCTTTTGAACAGTTTGAAAGCAAAGTTGGATGCAGTCCACCCCTAAAGTCAAGGTGCTCATTGAGCACTCTCCCTCCAAAGCTCCAAATCTGTGCTGTCCAATCTGGGAGCCACTAGGCACATGTGGCTTCTGAGCACTTGAAACGTGGCCATTCTGAACTGAGATGTGCTGTACATGTAAAATACATGCTAAATTTCAGAGGCTTCATATGAAATAAAGAATATTCAAAAAAGAATATACATATATATAAAACCTAATCATTATGCTGGACACCAGGATCTAACACAACACTGTAAATCAAGTATCCTTCACTAAAAAATAGTAAAATAAAGTACATAGAAAACTAAACTAAACATCATTAATATTTTTATATTGATTGCATGTCACAATGATAATATTTTCGTTATATTAGGTTAAGCAAAATACAGTATTACAATGAATTTTACTTATTGCCTTTCCCCTTTTTAATATAGCTACTAGAAAATTCCAGTTACTTATGTGACTTGTATTATATTTCTGCTGGACAGCATTAGCCCAAAGTACCGCACTGGTGATTCTCTGGGGAGTTGAATAGATCTCAGTGGAGCCCTGATGGATGCAGAATTGGTGAAAGGAACTGAGAATAGGATGACAACGGAGGAGGAAATGGATGAGAAACAAGAGCAGTATCTCAGCACAGAAGGCCTCAAAGAGGTTGTAACCAGTGCCTCCAGTCACACCTGGAGGTGAAGGATCACTAACGAGAGGGCGTGTTTGTTTTGCTCCTAGCAACAGAGCCTGGCTGGTTCCACACCAGCTGAGTTTGCTAGCTGCTTTTCAAGCACATTGTAGTAATCTGGCCTGGTAATGGCAACATCCAAAGTCTTAGCGAGGAGCTTCATCTAAAGAGAGAAATTTGGGAGTCTGAAATTTGCAAATGTTAGCCACTATATATAAAAATAGATTATAAAAAACCAAGTATCTTTTGTACAGCACAGGGAATTATAGTCAATATCTAGTAATAACCTTTAATGAAAAAGACTATGGAAACAAATAAATGTATGTATATGCATGACTGGGACATTGTGCCATACACCAGAAATTGACACATTGTAACAGACTATACTTCAGTGAAAAGAAATTTTAAGTCAATAAATAAAAAGAGGGGCAGTGCTTCTCCCCAGGTCAATACCATTTTCCAGAAACTTTCTTGGGTCTGAGGTCCAAGTCAGTCTTTTGCAGTCTCCAAACACAATGGTCCCGGGTACTGGGTTTTGTGTTTTGCTGCAACCTTCACTGCTGACCCCCATTAATTTCCTCTTTGGTGGTATTTTGTTCTGGTGTTGCACGGCAGAAATTTTAAAACATGTCAATCGGGATTTCTGAGTGTTTTGAAATGTGAAATATAAAATCTGACTGTTGGAGTGGTTTGAGGTTTCATTGGTCTTATAGTTTAATGTTCCTTTTGCTTTTTGTCTTGCCTTTTATGTCAAGAGTGAGAGTTTACCTGGTTCTCTACTTAATTTCATTGAAATATACACTATGCAGCCTGAGTCCTTTCAAGAAAAGCTGCGCAAAGTATGTTAACCCTGTAGTGGGGTGGTGGCCCTCTTTGATTTTGTGACTGTGGGTCATGGCTCTATCTTGCTAATACTACAGGGCACACGCTGACTTTCACAATTACAAATTGGGAATTCAAATTAAATACGATGCCACGTAAGTCAGTGGGTCTGTCTTAGATTTCTTTCCAAACCTGGCTGGAGGTAGATTGTGAAGAGGGCAAGCTGGGGCCCTGGTCATCGCCTGCCCTCCTTGTCTCTGCACATACCCACTGGCCACGTATCTGCTTCCTGGTCTCATCCCTTCTCCCTTCTCTACCTACCAGACCCCCACCAAGAGCTCTATTAAGCTGCTTCTTGACTCCTTTCTGCTTTCGTGTGAACTGATCCATAGAGAGGACTTGCTGTATTCCCCCTTTTCTAGGGAGGAACCTCAATGTCTTCTGTTCTAGTAAAAGGTCTGACAAGGTCATTCACTTGATGCTACAGGTTAATAAGGACATTTAATGTCTGATTCCTCTCTGGTTAGTTTTGGCTTGCTTTGCTTCAGACCCTAAGATGAGGAAAGTCTGCAGTTTGAAGGGATACATATCAGTGAATGCTGATCGAGAGGGATGGAAACTAATTTCAAGCATCAGCATTATGCTCATGGAGAACAATCTGTAAGGAGGAGAACTGCCTCCTTATTCATCAACCACAGAAGCAACAACATTTTTAATGCTGCCCCCAGGGGCCGCCAAGCCAACTTTGTGCCCAAGGCTGGGCTGCAGTCTCCAGTCAACTGGCAACTTCTGTAATTAACTATGACCATCTACTTCAGTCAGACAGAAATGAGATGTCAATTACTTGTGCAAACGTGCTGATTTTAAGATTACACTCCAATTTTTAGAAGTTATTTAGTATCAAGGGAGACATTCCCAGGAAGCTGATATTAACATCGAGATGAATGTTGGATATCTTTTTAATAAGTCATGTAGACATTTGTGACAATTTCTTAATTTTTTTCTAGTTTCTGAAGTCTTACTAGGTTGGTTGATGTTTTAAAAGAATTAAAGGAATTTAAATGTATGGTTTTCCTTTTACCTATTTGTTGTGGTGACATCATTTGTTTTTATTAAGCTGCATGTAAATAATAAGCAATGAGTTGAAATTAGTGACTGTTCAGACCGTGCTCTATAAGGCCGTAGAGGTCTGCATGAATCATGGAGAGCGTTATGGGTTACACCTAGCACTCTGGACAAACCCCCTGTCTTCTCTTTACTTCCTGAAACCCTGGCTCTGATTATTAATTGTTCCATATATCAGATGTTTATATATTTAGTGTTGCTAAAAAAAAATTTAGAAATCCCATTGGTTATAAAAGTAGCTGCATTTGAAGTAGCAAAGAAAACTATACTTCTTTTCCAAATTTAGGCAACTAAATATTTGAATGCTTAATCTTTTCTCTCTTTTACCATTTGAGTGAAGATTGGCCTTCATTTTTTTTTAAATTCCTCCATATGAAACACTCTACTCCTTATTTTCAAGAACTTTGAACAACTAATAAATAATTTTAGCAAGATGGACTTAATTTCAAATATGCATTGAACTGAAGGAAACATCATTTGCTCATGGTAGTATAAACTTTCACTAACATTTTTCAAAGTGCATTAAAGTGGACTACTAGCTTTAGAAAAGTCCTTTAGTTTTTTTCTTGATCCTGGATATTGTTAGAAAAAAATAACTAGCCATTGAGTCATGACCCTACAGTTAATTTTTTTTTTAAAGGAGATTGTAAAAGAGAAATCACTGTTGAAATTAGTAAAATAGAACAGAGGTGTAATTCAGCATATCTGTTTATTTTGGATTTTAATAAATATGATATATAATGAATAAGAATTTGCTATAGGAGTATTAAGCATAAACACTTTGAATAAATCATCCCTCATACATTTAAGTGATTGAAGAACAATATATTTTTCTCAAAACTATCACCAGTTTGCATGCATTTCAATATACCATAGTTTTTTAAGTGTATAAACTGTGACTTAGTACATTTGAGACATGGAATCCAACATATACACATGGCATTGGCAGCTAAGCACACCTGAAATAATGTTTATGAACAGTTTTCCCCGGGGCCTGGAACAATTAGTGTGACTTTTTAAATGTGTCTAATTTCTTGCAGAGAACTGCAGTCCCCCTGGGACCAGATGTCTCATATATTGTGAGATTCTTACAGTGCCTGCTGGGTAGTGTGAACAGCCATGAAAAAGTTTCTCCTGCAAAACAGCTGAATAGTAAAAGCATAATCATCATTAAAAATCCAGAATAAATGATCATGCTAGAATTTCAAAAAAAGCTCTTTCCACCCATGGCAAAATGGTACTGGAGACATGGGGTCATGGGTTGAGAGGATAGTTTGTCTTTGTTCTCAAAGGTAACTTATGCTTGGAATGAAAAGGAATAGTGTATTTATGGGGGGGGGGGACAGTATAGCACAAGTGGTAGAGCACATGCTTAGCACGCATGAGGTCCTGGGTTCAATCCCCAGTACCTCCTCCAAGAGTAAATAAATAAATAAACCTGATTACCTCCCTCCCAACAACAACAAAGTAAAAATAATTTTTTTTTAATTTAAGAAAAGGAATAGTATATTTACCATAAATATGCCCCCGCCTTCCTTCTAAGAAACAGGTTAGGCCTTAAAAATGCTTTCAAGGTGATAAGTATTTTTTTTCCTTTTGGAATAATGTAATTTTTTTCTTTTTAATTTTAAGGAAACTTTCAGACTTTAACGTTCCTACGCCCTGGAAGACACTTCTGTCCAAACCTTTACATAATAATTGGAAAAGGAAGAACGCTGTTGAAAGAATGTTATTTTTCAACAGTTTACGGAATAATGTTTACTTAAGTAAGAAAGATATGCTGTTAGTGAGGAGACCTGGTATTATGAAAGTCCAGCCTAGATTGTCTTTCCTTTTATGAAGTTGAGAGTTAATTAAATGCCATGGAAACACATTTGTATTATATAAATCCCTTAGATACTTGGTAGAGAACAAACATATTTAAGACAAAATTTTGCTTTAAAATTATACCACCCCTCTCAGTGATTGCAGATGCATCTAAGTTACTCATAACACAAATGTTTGTAATAGATTTCAGCTTGCCTAAGTGCTGCATATATTGTGGCTTATAAGATATTTCCATTTTAATGAAAACCAGATGAATGTATAAAATACAAAGTAGCATTTTCAAAACCCTGAACATGGTGATTTTCAAAAAAGCAAACTGTGTACGTTCAGATCATCTAATGAAGTCTCTGTGAGCCTAATCCTTTGAAATACACTACACATTTTAGCCCAGTTTTTTCTCCACCCTTCTCACTCTAATGTGGATATCGCTTTTTACAATATCATTATGAGTTCTTACCATGTGCTAGATCTCATACTAAATGCTATAACTACACTGTTTAATACCTACAACAATTGTGGGAGATAAATCTTAATATCCCCATTTTAAGGATGAGAAGACTAATGCTTGGAAAGGTTAAGAAATTTGCTCCAGGTCTGCTATAAGCCTATCTATATTTAACTGTAAACCTCAGGGTTGAGCTATTTTTCCCTTACATTTTAGTGTTTAATTTTCTCAATAACTTTATGAGTGCCTAGACTTAAACATAGATTAATGCATAATTTATTCTTAGTGCTCTGAATGTAAGCTGTAGATTCAGCTGTAGAAAAAGCAAGTTCATTTGTAGACATCTGTGCTTGGCCCAATCCTATTACTGAAACAAATTGTCTTACTTTTAACATCCTGTTCTTAAATGCTTACTTCTTTTTCTCCTTCTTGTTCTTCCATAAAATTTATTTTTCTTGCCTTCTCAGCAAAATAAGCAAGTGCTTAAAGAGCAAGCTTTTCATATCCTATTCAAACATGACAACAATGGGCCAGAAAATTTTTAAAGTATTTTAATTTCATCTCATTCACTACCATTTCTATAGCTTTTTCACTATCTCTCAAAGCAATCTGTGGATTCATACCATAATATGAAGGACTGACACCGGGCTCATTCATGCCCCACCTCGATCTATGTCTATATGAATGGAAGAGTAATCAGAATTCATACACCAAAATGTTGCTCAGCCACCATATGCAAGTAGCACCCTAAACTGGGAATGTAAATTATATATTATATTACCTGTGGAATTACAAATTAAGACATGAAAAGAAGCCAGAAATGGGTATTCAGCACCACTGGAAAACAGTATTTTGTGATGCTCGATCCACTGCATTCATGTTCTTGGAGGGACTTTGACAAGTTACTTTCCTCTCACCCTACTTCTGCCCCAGTTGCTCCTACACATAAATACTTAATTTTTAATGCTTTATCATTAATAATCTTTTACCTCTTGACCACAGATAATGCCAACAGATAGCATAAATTATTTTCATTCACTAGTTATTAAATGCTTTTTCTAGAAATCTCTCTTCCATATAAACTCCCTGATTGGAAATAAATATTTGTGATTCCACCAATAACTTTTTAATAATGCTCGTATCATGGGCAATTCATTCTTTGTCTTGATCTTGAACATTTTCTAGAACTAGGTTTAGATTCCTGCGAGAGAGTCTAATAATCATCTTATTTGTCTTGTCTTTTTTTTTTTTTTTTTTTTGTAGTCTTATGGAAAAGGAGCGAGGAGGAAAAACAGATTTAAAGGATCTGATGGGAGCACTTCTTCTGACACTACCTCAAATAGTTTCGTTCGTCAGGTAAGAGTTCTTAAATTCACGGTTTGGAGAAGTATATTAAAGTGAATTTAGTTTTGTCTTTTTTAGAGGTGGCTTTACAGTGGCATTCTTGCGATCCATATAGTATTATTGCACTTATTTTTAGTTGAAGTGAAAATTGCACCGTTTGATGTCATAATGAATATATTACAATTTTAAGTGAGACTGTATGAGTAATAATTACCCTGTTTCCTGGCAAGTTGGGGAAAGACAAATGCAGAATTCATTACAAAGGATTTCTTCATAACAGAATGCGTGAACTCTGGCAGAAGTGATTACAGGTTTGGGAGTTTTGGGGCGGAGGTAGGGAGGCAGGCGATGGGCATCTGTATCGCCAACTGTGAAGTCGACATACTGGTGTTCCTCCACTTTGAGTTTTCTTCTGCCCACTTTGGGCTGGGCTTCTGAAAGAGAAGATTGTCCCTGGTCCTGAACCGGCTGAGGCTACTCTGGTTAAATAGTGCACATGGTGTCTTGGAGACAGAAGCTGCCTTTGGAGAAACAGCCTTCATTTCTGTTAAGGGGTGGAGTGTCCCTGCCCAGGAATTTGGAGCTGCCCCCTAAGCAGTGTCAGGATCCCCAGCATAGAAACACTCTTACACACAGCAAGAGAAAGGACTTTAATTCCCAGAGGAAGAGGATAGGCAGCCAGACCTCTAAGGATGATGGGGCACAGGTGGAGACTAATGTCTCATCCTGTCCGCTGTAGGTGAGCAAGTGTCTTCATCTAATGCATCTCAGTGGGGAGGAAACTGGTGGGGAGCATGCTCAGGAGAGCCTGTTTTCCTGCCTGAAGGACCACTACCTTCTGATCAGCTCCTGTCAGTGGCAGCTCACTCCCCAAAACAATGGTTGTCAACTGGAAGAGCAGCTCCATTTCTGTTGAAAAGGATGCTATTTTCCCCACTGTTTTGGGGGTCCTTTCCCCACGTCTCTCTCCCACCGCTGGTTAGCGGCAGTTCAGCTTAACCTTGTTTACCTGTTGCATCCGTGGGGATTTTGTTCTTGGCTGGTGGCTGCTTCCTTCCACTTTGCTGACACAGACAAAGGATGGTCTGTCTCCAACCTTCAGTCCCTTCCTTGCGGTGTCAAGGGTGCCAGTGACATGTCTGAGTTACTTACAGGCAACTGGAGAAACTTCGGTTCTGGTCTCTGCCGGTTGGGAATTGTTCTGGTTGCAGGAAGTTAGAAACAGGTAGTTGGTTGAGAAGGAGCGGAGGTTTTTTGTTTTTTGGTGGTTTTTTTTTTTTTTTTTTTTTTTTTTTTTTTTTTTGGCTAAGAAACATTTCAAAAGAGAAGGGAAGATGAAGCCAAGTGCATCGCTGCTGTGGAGCCATGTTCTGACTGTGTCAGAGAAGCTGGGATGGGAGTGGGGGCGATCCGTGTATGTGTTGGCCTGATGTTGTCGTGGGCAAAACTCAGATGTCACAGTCCTGAGTCTGAGCGAAGAGCCTTAAGAGAGAGTGACTTAGCTTGGGGGAGTCTCTTACAGGAAAGTCACCCAAGGCCTTTTCCCATTTTAAGCATCCTTGTTTATTCTACCTCTGGGACCAGGAGACAGAGACCGGGAAGCCAGGATCCACAACTCAGAGTTATCATCGCAGGGCTGAGCCCTGGGGGACCTGAAGCAGAAACAAATAAGCTTCTCAGGATGCCTGGTAGCTGCAGTAAAGCCACATGAAACGACACGCAGCTTGTCAGAATCGCATGGAAAGAAAAATTGCAATGTTTCGAGTGAGCAAGATATTGTGAATAGAAATAAATAGTATAGAGCCCATTGTTGCTCACTTTGGCTCTGTGAAAATGTTTCTGAAAAGCAATCACCAGACCCCATTTTCCAGGTGTCTCTTTGACTGTGAATTCCCCATCGTGGAGTTTTGATAACTTACTTCATAAGGTTAGGCGGGGTTGCTAGACTGTATGTAAACTAAGTGGGATTTTTTTTTCCTCGTGGTAACTTCCTTCGGACATTGCATTCTTGGTGATGTATGAGATTATGTGCTTGAAACACAGTTATAAAGAAAGCTATGAGATGACTTACTGGAAATGTTGATCTATATTGCCAAAACATATGTGAGCATGTAAGAAGACAAAAAAGAGCAATCTCTCCTCAAAGTCTGTCTTCTTGAAAGAACCCCCCAACTCCTTGACTCTCGGGATGAGGTGTTCACTATGGCATGGATTTGGGGTTACGATTACATCGCAGACCCACAAGTGTCAGCTTGCTTCTATCACAGAAGGAAAACCAGTGTCTTTGGCAAGAATGCTGAGTTAAACACTCTATTTTTCCTTTCATAATTTTATCTTGAGTCTGTTAGAACCACTTTCATATTTTGGTATCATTTGAAAATAAGCAAAAGCCACCATGGCATAGCTCAATATTTGACAGATTATGGTTTCATCGGAGGATTTGCAGAAATGCATATGGGATAGTAACAATAAGTATATGTTAGATTAAATAGTTTGAAAGCATTCCTTTTGAATGTTTTCTTTTTTATCATAAGTAGATATTTTGTTAAACAAGTGATGTGTATCAGTATATATTACTTGTTTGTGATTAGGGCATATATATAATTGATATGGAAAACGTGTTTGGTCAATATAACTGGACTCTATTAAAAATATCTTATAATTAGATTTTATTCCTGCCCTTGAATTAAAAATAATTTCCATATAATTTTGAAAACCCTTCAACTTATACTTTCACAAACTGTATATTATTTATAAAGACTTTTTAAACTATTTGGGAAACACTTGGTACTTTCAGGTAGTCTTAATAATGATGAGATTTAAATATTTTAGAGGTTGAAAGTGTGAAATTTTTACATAAAGAAAAAGGAATAGAAGCTTTGTTTATTTTCATTTATTTATTTTTATAACATTTTTTATTGATTTATAATCATTTTACAATGTTGTGTCAAATTGCAGTGTAGAGCACAATTTTTCAGTTATACATGAACATACATATATTCATTGTCACATTTTTTTTCACTGTGAGCTACCATAAGATCTTGTATATATTTCCCTGTGCTATACAGTATCATCTTGTTTATCTATTCTACAATTTTGAAATCCCATCTATCCCTTCCCACCCTCCACCCCCTTGGCAACCACAAGTTTGTATTCCATGTCTATGAGTCTTTCTGTTTTGTATTTATGCTTTGTTTGTTTTTTAGATTCCACATATGAGTGATCTCATATGGTATTTTTCTTTCTCTTTCTGGCTCACTTCACTTAGAATGACATTCTCCAGGAGCATCCATGTTGCTGTAAATGGTGTTATGTTGTTGGTTTTTATGGCTGAGTAGTATTCCATTGTATAAATATACCACATCTTCTTTATCCAGTCATCCATTGATGGACATTTAGGCTGTCTCCATGTCTTGTCTATTGTAAATAGTGTTGCTATGAACTTACAAGCTTTTGCACAGCAGAGGAAACCATAGTAAAACAAAAAGACAACCTACAGAATGGGAGAAAATCTTTGCAAATGAAACTGACAAAGGCTTGATCTCCAGAATATATAAGGAGCTCATACGACTTAATAAGAAACAACCAAACAACCCAATCCAAAAATGGGCAAAAGACCTAAGCAAGCAATTCTCCAAGGAAGACATACAAATGATCAATAGGCACATGAAAAAATGCTCAGTATCACTAATTACCAGAGAAATGCAAATCAAAACTACAATGAGGTATCACCTCCCACCAGTCAGAATGGCCATCATTCAAAAATCCACAATAAACTTTTATTTTTTTAATAACCAAGAGAGTGTCAAAGATTTTGGATTGAATTGTGAACCCTCCCCCAAATTCATATGTTGAAGCCCTAACCCTCAATGTAAATGTATTTGGAGATGAGATCTATAAAGAGGTAGTTAAGGTTAAATGAGGTCATAAGAGTGGGGCCCTAATCTGATAGGACCAGTGTCCCTATAAAAGAAAGACACCAACAATGTGTATGCACAGAAAAAAAGGCCACTGAGAGGACAGAGGGAGACAACAGATGTCTGCAAGCCGAGGAGAGAGGTCTCACCAGGCAGCAGCCCTACCAGCACCATGGCCTTGGACTGCAGCCTCCTGACCCTGAGAAAATAAATTTCCATTATTCTGTTATGGCAGCCCTCATAGACTAATACAGATGCAGAGATATGTTTACCACTGGGCTTGAAAGTAGGCCTGTTTTTTCTTTTAACTTTTAAAGTAAACATTCTTACTGATACGTGTCAAATATGCTGAAAAACGTGCAGATCATCAGTACTCAGTCTGAGGAGATTTCACAAAGTAAACACACCTGCATAACCACCACCAGGGAAAGATATATTACCAGCACCAGAGATGTTCCCTTTGACCCTTGCCCATCGCTACTCCCTCTTTCTTCACTAAAGGTAATCAACCACTGTCCTTACCACTGATACCATAAATTTACTTGGCCTTTTTTGGGGGGTAGTGGGTGGTATATAAATGGAATCGTTTTGTGTCTGAATTCTTTCACTCAGCCTTGCCATTGTCATATTCATCTGTGCTGTATGTTTCAGTAACTGGTAAATTTTCTTTGCTGGATGGCGTTCCACTATGTGAACACACCACAGTTGACTGAGTCACTCTACTGTTGCTAGGCATTGAGTTGTTTCCAGTTGGGGTTATTGACAGTATCACGGCAACATGTGTCCTGTGTCTACTTTGTTGGACACACGAATGCATTCTTGTTAAATAAACAGAGTAGAATGCTGGGTCATAGGTTCAAGGTAAGTAAATACTGTGAAACACTTTTTCAAAGTGGTGAACCAGTCTGTACTCCCTTAGGAAGTGGAGAATGGTGTTAGTTGCTTTATATCCTTGTCAACACTTGGTATTGTCTATGGTTTTTCATTTCAGTCCTTCTTATGATCACATAGTGGTAGTTCTTTGTAGTACTAGTATTAATTTATCTGATAACTAAGTCACAGTTAACCTGTGGCTGGATCTAGGGAGCATTGTGTAATATATATTTGATATATATATACACACACACACACATACACACACACACACACACACACAAAATATATAAAATACATAAATATATAAAATATATAAATTTAGAATCAGAAAGATCTTATGATAGAAGAGCATTTTATTACTCTCTGTGGTAAAGAGCCCATTAGCCTTTGTAATTAAGCCAGTGGGCATTTGATGAAAATTATAATGATTGGTTGGAATATGTTGAAACATACTGGAATACATTAGAGAGGAAGCATGAAGGCTGCAGTGAAATGTAAAAGACATGGTTTTCTTTCTTTCCAAACTTTCAGTTGTGTATTTCTAGCCATCATTTGTTTGTAGGGCTCTGCCTAATTCTTTCAGAATATTCATTAGTCTTAAGGAAAACTTGCTTTTAGATACATTTCTGCTTTAGGTCCTAAAGCAGGATAACAGCTGCTGTAAAAAGAACTTCTGTATTCTAGATGAAGGTTCCATTTTGTTAGTTGACCAGTTCCCAGTAAGCTAACCAACGAACCCATCTTCTGGTCCTTCACACCATCAACCTATTTGAAGTCAGCGATGTTTCAGAGATGGGAATTAGAGGATGATTTCCCTCGTGATCTTGGTTAATTTCCCCCAGGACATGGTTTCCTTGCTGGAGCTTGGGGGAGGGGCTGAGTCCCGATGAGTGAGTGTCGCATCGTGGCCACCGTCCGCCAGGGTTGTTGATGCATGTGGCAGATATTAGAGGAGCTGCCCACAGCCATGGAATACAAGGATTCAACTCTGTATAAGCTTGTTGCAAAGTCACAGCCTGGCTCACCTTGTATGTCAAATATTTCAAAGACAGAACTTGTTCCCCCTTGCAGTTTCTGAAAACATTAGTTGGAAGGAAAGTTAATTATGGTTTATCTGTTTGCTTTGTAAGTCTCATTCCTTTATGTTGTGGTTAAAATGTTACCTCTGTGCAACACAGGCTTACTATATTCTGAAATTTCCATAGCTCTCTTTTATGTAAATGATGACATTAGGAGATTTATTTCAAACGTTTTTCTTCGAGAAGCAGGGTAGTGATAAGGGCCTGGACTCAGAAGCCAGTCTGGGTCTGAATTCTGCCTCTGCCACTTATTAGGTGGCTTTTGGACAAGTGGCTGAATCTTTCTGCACCTTCACCTCCGCACCATCATCTGGGAAGTCATGGCTGCCTCAAAGGTTGGTTGTAAGGATTTGCTTGAGTTAAAACTTGTAAATGGCTTCAAACTGTATCTGCTATCCAGTAAATACTATTTAAGAGTTTATTATTACTTATAAAATATTATTGCCTATTCAGAAAATTAGTTAAAACCTGAATAATAATAATGTTTATTGACTGTTTACTGTGTATCCCGTCTGTATCTCCATTTTACAGACAGGGAAATTGAGGCACAGAGAGATCAAGTAACTTGTCCACAGTCACATGACAAGGAATGGAGTCAGAATTCGAATCCAGGGGGCTGACTCCAGATCCTTGCTTTTGTTGGTTATGCTGCACTTGGATATAAATGAAAATCAGTTTCAAGTATATAATTCTTTCAGCTTAGGAAGATTTGTAGAAAGATCCACCTACCTGTGTTGAACGCATGCAAAGTTACTTTAACTTTCTTCCTTATATGAAGGTGAGGATGTCTTTAGCATTGTAAATTTTCCCTAGAATCATGATTTAAGGAAAAAGAAACAACAACAAGCATCATTCCTTTACTTCTTTCATCAAAAATTGCCCAGATTCCTAGCTGGTGTCACCATTTTGGTGTATCCCATCACTTTTACTGCTCATGAGAAATAGAGAACTTTTAATTGGAGGGGGGTTGATTTTTTCCTTCCTCCCAAGAAATTCAAAGAAACACACTCTTTGGAATTGTGAAAGTCCTTTTTGTTCTGTTCATTCTTTCTTTCTTTCTTTCTCTCCCCCCTCCCTCTCTCCCTCTCTCTCTTTCTTTCTCTTCCTTCCTTCCTTCAATAAACTTGGATGTGAACTCAAGTCTGAGTCACCTGCACCACCATGCTGGTTGGTTCCGAGGTTTGACTGAGGCTGATACAGAAATCATCCTTATTGTGAATCTGGGGAAAGCTAGGCACAAAAACAGTACCTAGTTTTAACATCAAGCCCCCTTTTGAAATGGTTTTTCAGTTGATTAGGGCTTACACTTTGTAAATAGGTGCTTTAATTTTAATTTATTAAGGGGTGGAAAGTGTTAAACATGGCTTAAACACAGCATCATTAGAATTAATGAAGATTCTTGTTCAAATTATTCATGTACTAAAAGGTATTTAATACATAAAGCTGTGGTTATCTGGGGATTTATTATTGAGATAGTTGAGGTATCCAGGCTGCCTTTGATTGTGGTATAAACTCTTTGTACCCTTTGGCTATGTGCTGTGAACAGACCCAGGAATAAGAGAACTTCATTTATCATCATGATAAACCTGGAAAGGCTATAGTTCTTAAAATCCTTTGCATTTAGTGCCTTGCAGAAATTTACAGTTGATTAAGATAATTAAGTTTTCATGTAATTTTAGCTCTTTTCTCCCAACTTCATCAAAAGAAAGGGGGAAAAAAATCTGTGAGGTCTGTTGTCAAAGATGGAGAGGAAGGGAGAAGAGGAGAGAACTGGCCATTTATATTACAGCCAGGACCTCAGCAAGTAAATTAATTTACTGGAAGAAAAATAGGAGGCCAGGAGTAGCGAGGCCCGCCTGGCATTGAAAGATAGAACATTTGTACTGTTCTTTTCAGGGGATTGTGCAAGAACTGCTAACTGTATAAATTCTTTGGTGCTGCCAAGGTCAGGGGAAACTATGTACATGTGCAAGTAAGCACTGGTCATCACAGTTAAAGCAGCTCATGGGGGGCAGAGAGGGCAGGATTAGTAACTGCTTATTCAGCCCCGCAACTTTCCCCTTTTCCTCTCCTCCCCTCGTCTCTCTTTCTTTTTTTTTTTTTTTTAAATTCCGTCCTTTTCTTAAAGACGTGTTCTCCCTGACTATGCTTATGTACCTGGCAGTATTCCTAAGATGAACACCAAATGCTTAAGGGGATGCCTGCCAGTTGGCTTTATTTTGATGATACCACAATGTGGCAATGTTCATCTAGGGTACCTGTCAGTTGAGCTCTACTATATGCTGTGCCATGTATGGCCGGGACTCACCAATAAAAAAGTTATTTTACTGATAATTTTGATAGGTCACCCCGTGGTACCAACTGGAGTCCTTTGTGCAGAGAGTTGAGCCTAAATAACTCATTTTGGACTTTGTAAGCGCCTTTTTGGTGTGTGGGGGAAGGGGGCTTGGGGAGGGGGTTGTTGATGGGGAAGAACTTTGCAACTGACCTGGGATTTTGCTCACCAATGTATATTGTGTTGTAAGGAAACAATCCTGTGGTGTCTAAGGGCTTACAGGATACAAATCAGGATGACAAAATGGAATGAACCAAACTTTTGACAGAAGGTTGTATGACACGTTCAGAACATGGTATTCTAAACAAATTCCATCGCCTTCCAGAACCCTGTTCTTGGGGCTGCTTTTTTGGACCTTTTCTTCGTTCAGATTGGCTTTAAGTACAGATGATTAATCACAGAGGCACACAGTCTATTTTTTTTTTAGTTTTGTTTTGCAAAAGGCAGATTAAACTGTGATAATGATTACAGACTCCAGGCCTGCGTAGATATGTTTAAGGTTGGATAAATCTTTCAGCCTTTAAATGCTGGCTTGTTGCCGTGTTATGCTGTATTCGTCACAAACACAACTATAAATAATAAAGTGGGAGATTTATTGCCACTATGACTCCCTGTAAATGTCTTTCTATCTTATTCGGCACTCATTTAGATTTTGTGAATGGCAGAATGTGTTCTGAGTCCTCTTGAGAACTCTTCTTAAATATATCAGTATAAAAATACTGAGCTCTTCAATGAAGTCCATTGTTCTTTTTAGGGTATATACCTATATATTACTGAGAATGTTTCATTTTTTTCTTTCAGTAGACATAAATACTTTAGAAAGCATTTTTTTAAAGTTAGATTTTGTACTTCAACATATACTTAGCTTTAACCTGTCTTTTTTTGAACATAATTTTTGTGGGAGAACATGAGCATGGTTTTATACAAAATCTTTCTCATTTTCAGATTGTTTTTCATGTACTTGGAACACCTATCCTATAAACGAGATTCGATTAAGGTCCCTCGTTATTAAGATGATCTTGTGGATTTAACGCATTTTTTTTAATCTTTGCATATCTTTTTTCCCCTGAGATAAAAATATCACTTTACAACCCAGCATCATTTCTGCAGGTGTTTTTAGTTTCTTGGACTCTCAAATATGTTTCAAATTGTAATATAGTTTCCACTGATGTCCCCATTTTCTTCCATTTTTATTCAAATCTTCTGCTTGGCCAATCCACACAAGGTCCTAGAAGTCACAGACTGAATTAGCTGCCCTAAATTAATTGAACCCTGACAAGTGATCTAATATAGACTTATTAGTCTGGCTGAGAAAATGGAGCTCAGTGAGTTTACAATAAGTGTATGTTTCAGTTGAACCCTAAACTTTTATGAGTAATGCTGAAATGAAGATCAGTTGCTTCACTCCAGGTTAATTATTCATGTGTCTCAGGTCTTCATAGACATCGTACCCAAGATAGTAGTCTGATCCAACCAAGGCATAGTTCGCTCTGTCTTTCATAGATGTAAATATTTATCATCTTCTTTTTGCTCTTTATTGCTTCTGGAAATCATCTTGCCTGATGATTATCAGATGCTAAAGTAATCCTTTTGGAGATTTTGGCTGATGTCTCAAAAATATTTGCGATGGTTCAGTTCAACAAGGAAGTATTCCAGTTGTATCTCATCATTATTTCACATTCGTGACCAAGTGTGTGTATTTATTGCAGAGCCCTGAGATAGAGAAAAGGAACTGATCCCTCCCTCACCCTAGATCTTACTATGATATTTCCTTTCACCCCCTGCTTACTTTAGAGTTTGAAGGTAAAGGAGGGGAACAAAACCCAGGAAGATTATCACAGGAGGAGTGGGGAGCCTTGGCAGAGTCTTTCATTGACTCATAATTGGAAGAAAATGGAGTTAAAGTTCTTCAAGAAGTCTCTGTCCCCTTCCACACCACCTCACCATCTGTGTCATCCCTAGAAGACAGTCATCAAGTTTTAGAGACACATCTTGGCTTAGGGCTTTACATCTCCCTCCATATTTCCTTACGTCCTTGGCACAGGTAGAAAAGGTCCAGGTAGAAAAGGTTCCATTCCTTCTTGGACTTGACTCCTGATGGCTGGAGAGCCCAGGAGACAGCTTGACTGTTTGGACTTTTGACAAGGACACTACCTAGACTGTTCTCTCCTCTCCTCTGTCCCCTGTCTGAGTGTCTGGGCATTGTGACCTCATCAGTTCTTCTTTCCTGGAAAGTGCTATGTCCTCTGAGCCAAGGGGTCTTCTTTTTCATGTAGGCGTAACCTTGAACTTTACTCCCACTAACATGTCTTACTCCCATAGAAAGATTTGTTGATTTCTCTTTGGCTCAGGTGCTGTATCTGAAAATTGGAAAATGGCCAATGACTTAAATAAAAACAAAAACAAAACAAAACAAAACAAAACAAAACAACCCTCCTAACCAAAACAAGCAAGCAGTCTTTTCGTTTGAAAGAAAAGTAACACAGATGGTATATTCATTTGCTAGAGCTGTGGTAACAAAGCATCGCAAACTGGGTGGCTTAAAAAAACAGAAATTTATTGTCTCACAGTTCTTGAGGCTGAAAGTCTGGAATCAAGGTGTTGGCAGTGAAGGCAGGATCTGTTCCAGGCCTCTTTCCTTGGCTTGTGGGTGCCTAACTTCATGTTCACATGGTGTTCTCTCTCTTGTGTGTCTGTCTTGTGTGTCTGATGGATTAGGGCCCATCCCAATGACCTATCTCATTTTAATTTAATTACCTCTATAAAGACCCTATCTTCAGGTAAAGTCATATTCTGAGGTACTGAGCGTTAAGACGTCAACATATGAAATTGGCAGGGGCATAACCCAACCCATAGCAGATGGCAACTCTGTTATAATGAGCTTAGTATATAATTTGTTTCTTTATAACTTGAGTGCTTAATGTGTTGATGGATTTATGCTAAAAAGCATTGACTCCAAAAGGCAGTATATATTAGAAAGACAGAAAAATATCTTTTACTAGAGTATTAAAGGAGTAAAGAGGTGTATTTCCCTCATATGTGTCAATATGATTTATACAGAAATGAAACAACCATGTATTTTTTTGTAATCAACCTTATAAACTAATATCTCATTTATGAACACCCTTTATATTTTCTTTATTACATGAACGTCTATTTAGATTATTCAGTCTCTTCAGAGTATAGAATCTCTTCCTAAGACCTTGGTAACTTACACCTAAGTGACATGTCAGAGATTTATAAAATGTTGAAAAGGCATGGGGCTTTTAAATATGAAACTCATCAGTATAACAGAATCTGGCTCACACTTTAGCATATGGGTAAAATACATATTGAATTGTTGCACATCTACAGTAGAAACTTTCTTTGAACTTGGCTTCGTGACAGCCATGGATACACACATATACAAACATGTATGTAGATGTGTGTATGTATTCTGTGACTTTGAAGTTTTCCTTTTACCCCTTCCCCTCTGATATTTAAAAACAGTGCTATATGTTAAAATGCAATTATATGTGTAAATCAAATGTGTCAAGATCTGAGCTACGATTTTCAAATAATTTTTATACTTGGCATTTCTCACAGTGAATTATTGTTCATTGAGTTCTGGTGGTTGTTACCTCAAGTTTATAGACATTTAACAGCAAGAAGAGTGAAGAATTAACATCCTCACTTAATCTTTCTTTCTGACAATTACAAGGAGAGCTGGAGAAAGGAGAAAAGCCACATGATGGGTCAGAATGCCCCGCTATGGATTAGTTACTTATAAAAACAAAAACAAAAGCCAACAAAGAACATAGGTCTTCTCTTGTTGATTTATCTGATGATGTTGACTGGTTCACAAAGGTGAGAATCACACAAAAGAACATTATTTACTCTTCTCAAGGTCTTATGTCAAGTAATGTTCCGTTACTAAGCAGCATGTGTTTAAGGAGTCCAGATGAGATATCTCCATTAAAGGTTTCACAGTCAACTGTGTTGTTAGGCTCAAAGGCTGGACGTGTGCATTTTGGGAACAGTTCACAAGGTTTCAAATGCTCACTGGTGATTAAACACTGTTACTTGAAAGGGATCATGTGATCAGAATGGATCATAAGGGAAAAACTTAGGTAGAAAGCGGCTGCTAGGGAAGTAGTAAAGCAAAGCCTGACTTACTGACATCTGAATGACCATTTCTGAGCTGGAAGTATGTGTTTTAGTAGGTGAACAAAAGAAAGTTCTGTGGGAGCCCTGAGGATGTGACTTTTTTTCTGAATAGTAACAGGAGAGAGCATTTGAGCATTTATCCCCCAAAGAGTTTTTAATTGAAAAGTCCAATTTTTACAAACTAATGGGTGTAAGGTAGGCTCGAGGATGTATTGTACAACACAGTGAATGGAGCCAATATTTTGTCATAACTGTTAAATGGGAAGTAACCTTTAAAAATCATATAAACTAAAAAAGTTTTTAATAAAATAAAATTTAATTTTAACAACTTAATTTTAACTTCAAATTTTAAAATAAATTAATAATCACTTAAAATCTAAACTCCTAAGTGTACAGTGTCCTTCTGGGATGGTAAGCACCCACATGTGTAGAACCCAGGCGTGTGGAGAGATGGATGGGGGAATACAGTGGAGGCGGGGGGGGGTGTCCCAGATCCCAGAGGCCTCTGTGCAACCGTGGGTTATGCTGCAGCATCACTGGGTGGGGAAGGGTTTGGAAGAACGCACTGATGGGCTGGCTAATTGGAAAATCAATCAGCGTCAAAGAGAATATTTGAATAAAAATGATGGTCATTGCTGACATTTACTGAATGCTGGTAATATGCCAGCCACTCTGCTGAGCACTTCATTCCATCATTAGCACGGCTCACTGAGGTGGGAGCCATTCATATCCCCATTTAACAGATGATGAGTTGAGGCCTGGATAGATGAATAATGTACTCCAATTAATAGACCTTCAAAGTGCATAGTATTTATTATGTCAAATTAGTGTCCTTCTGGGAATGTTTAGGTGTTTGTTGGGCAAAGGAAAACTGGAGATGACAGTGGTGATGCTCAAGATCTGGGAGAACATGGCATGGTGGTCCTGGGTCCTTAGAACAAAGCCAGCAACTGTGACTGGGGGTGTGAGGCATGGGGTCCAGCCAGGACTCTGCCAAGAGCTGGACAAAGTGTTGGGTCCCAAAGGCTGCGGTGGTCTCTGGGTCAGCGCCGTCAGAGACTCAGGAGGGTCACCTGTTTGGTGCTGAGTAGATATGAAGGTAGATGTTCACAGTTAGGAAATCTGAGTGGAGGTTATACAGGTGTTAATTGTACCTGTCTTCTCATTTTTCTACAGGTTTGAGAAATTTCAAAATAGCTCCCAGCAAGGAGAGGCAGTAGGTTGGGTGGGAGGGCGCCTGTCCCACAGGGCACGCAGGGAAAGTCATTTCACACTCAGAGGTTCCTGAGCCCTGTCCTGCCTGCCTGCCCCTGCAGAAATGCTTCTGGGCTGCACAGAGCAGAGTTGGGAAACAGAGGCTGATTTTTCTACTGGCGACATTTTTAGAGTTTTGCCTTTTTAAAAAAATCTTTTAAGACTTCAATAAAACCTTGTACAAACACAATATAAATAGATTTTCCTCACCGTTGTCGAGTTGAAGAAGGTTAGAGGGTTTATAGCCCCAAACAGCTGCTTATCTTAATGTCATATTGTGGCTTTTTCAGTGATTTTGGGCAAACCCCTTTAAACTAGGGCTGAGAATAACAGCCATTTCCCCTCAAGCAGAAGTAGTCATTAGTGGTCGTATAAGTCGAAAATCAACCATTCTTTCTCTGCCTTGGGCCATTTGTTTGTGAGAGAGCAGTTGTTTGAGCAAATTAGGTGATTCAGTTACTAAGAGACACTGCCCTTTGCCCCATTGCCCCATCTAATTACCCTCTTTTGGAAGAAGAATTGCTTAGTGTTTGTCAGACCAGTCTGCTTGCTAATAGTCTTTTGGGAGCTGTTAACAATATTCCCATAAAACAGGTCAAAATAGTTTTACTAGCATTTTCCACAGTTGTTCTCGGTTTCAGTTAATAGTTGAAGCGTCAATAAAAAAAAAAAAATAGTGGAAGCATCAACATCTTGAAATGTGATATAGAATATGAACATAATAAACTGTGTTTTACTGATTAAAAAAAAAATTTGCAGGTAGCCTGATTTTCCAACTCATTTGTTTCAAGACCACACATCAGTGTTTCATCTTTTTTATTCAAAGCAAAAAAGTAACTCTGGATTCAGGATTTGAAGGTATCTATGATTTCTTATGAAATGATTTCTCTGACCATTTTTTTGTTGTTTATAAAAACTACATTGCACACAGGCCAGGCAGTACCATACTTCTTGACTCTCCTAGATTTTATTTGCTAAGTTCTCTTTCCTGGACCTCATTTACTCAAATCTGCTTATTCATTCATGTATTCATTTATTCACCAACATGTGGCATGTCTGCCAGGCGCTGGGCCAGATAGAGAACAAAATCACAAGGTTCTTTCCAGTAATAAGATAAATACTAATAAGCCCTAGGGATGTAATGTACAGCATGGTGACTGTAGTTAACAATCCTATAGCGTGTATTTGAAAGTTGCCAAGAGAGTAGGTCTTAAATGTTCTCATCAGGAGGAAAACAATATTGTAACTTTTATGTGGTGGTGGATGTTAACTAGAATTTTTATGGTGATCACTTCACAATATATACATGTATCAACTCACCATGCTGTACACCTGAAACTGAGACAATGTTACGTGCCAATTATATCTCAATAAAACACCAAAGTTCCTAGATTAAAATATTCACATATTAAATGTCTTAGTGCTTCAGAGTCCATTGTTAGGAGTTCTGTAACAGAGGTGAGTGGACAGTGTGTTGGGTACACAGGGAAGGGACTGATGAATTCTACCACGGGAAATGGAGAAAATCTTACAAAGTAGATCATATGTGAGCTGGGTATTGAAAGGTGGGAAGAAATGTTCTAGGAGGAGGAATTGGGAAGGGATGTACCAGGCCAGGAATGCTCATTCTGTCTCAAGGCAGAAAGGAAGGTAGAAAATGATATGCTCTGTCTGCTGTGGCTGGTGGCCAGTGGGTGGGAGGTGAGGCCAAGCAAGGGGTCTGGAAGGTGGAGGAACAGCATCCCTGCACGTGTGCCCCCTGTGGGCACACCTGTGGTGTCATCTGGCTTTTCTCGCCAGGACTACTTCTGTATCAGAGGAAGTGTTTACACATCTTTCCAACACCTTACTCACAACACGTTGGTTCTGAATCAACTGTTCAAAACCTACTGTCGACAAACACCAAGTAAGGGTTTTCTTTCATAGCTCTCTAAGTGTGGGGCATTTTAAAGGGCAGGATGTATATTAACAAAAGGCCATATATATGCCTATATATATGCCTCCTTACTTCCCATCAAACTGATGTTAGATTGACTGTGGATGTTTCTATTTCTGTGGTTCTAAGAGTTGTAGGTTTCTGGGTCAAAAATGTGTTTTATTTTAGGCTTCACATCAAAAGTGATCCATTGAGAAAGTTATGTAACTTAAAAAGCAGGCTCTAAATAGGAATTGATCCTATATCCATAATATTCATGACTATATGTGTACATATATATGTATAAATGTGTGTACACATTTCCTTCGAGGTATGACTTTAAGGATAATCTTTGTAATCTAACACTGTTATTAAGGTCATAACTAGTTCTGTTATGAGTTAGCAGTCATAAATCTTAAAAATCAAGGCAGTTCAAATCTGAATTAATTAATAATTACAAATATTTATGAGTTCCTTTATTTTAATCTCAAACCATAAATCTTCCTGGATATATGTCTAAGAGATTATATACACTTTATTATTTTGAGGACAGTTACTGGGGCACCAGTTCTTTTGCCTTATGAGGTCTAGTCCAGGGTGGGAAAGAGGAGGGGTAAAGTGTTAAGGGTCCCTGGACCTCTCCAGAGTCGGGGAGAGAAGAAAAGAAATGAACAGGTCTGGGAAGTGCTTTTAGGTCTCTAAAACTTCTGGATCCCAATTTCTTCCTATTTTTCCTTCCCAATTATTGAGACTAAAACTGGTAACTTTCTAGAGCCCTGAAGCCATCCATCCCCTACCCCCTGCTACGCCACCCCCACCCTGTTCTTAAAGGGAATGTTGCCTAGATTACTTCTTAGCTTCTTAGGATAAAGGAACAATGGTGTAGGTTGGGGATGGGGCTGGTGCCAGGGGCTGGGAGGGCACACCCAATGGTTTCTCTCTCATTGGGCTGCTCAACCCTGCAACTCATCTCAGAAATGCTTGGATTGACTGTGGGAAGTTGTATTTATTCTCTTTGACACTCTGCTACTGAGTGCCTGTGTGACAGGGTAAAGTTATAGGTGCTCTCAGGTCCTCTGGAAAGGAGAGTAATAACACGGAATGGAGACACGAGCTGGTGGGGGAAGCGGTTAGCTTGCTCGCAGTCTCCACCTTCACTAGTACATCGATCGTCTAAGGGAAGACAGACATTCCCTAGATGAACACAACTCTAAGCCAAGTGTCATAGCAAAACACTGGAGTGAAAACTGCTTGCTTGCCAAGCAGATGAAGCTTTTCAACAAGTCCTGCCAGCACTGCACCACCCAGCCCAGCTCCAACCTGATCCAAGCAGTTTTTGCCTCCAAGCCTCTTTGCTGTGGAAATTCTGGGGGAATCACTTGTGATACCTGCATGTCTAAGAAACACTCACGGAGACATTCCATATTCCCCATAGCTGGATTTTTTTTTTTTTTTTTTTAATTGTTACTGTTGGTTGTTACAGGAGGCCAGGGACTAGGCTGGAGGCACTGCTGGCGAATAAATCAGCTACTAGGAGAATCTTTAGTCCATAGATAATGTGATTTTTTTTCCCCTGAAATTGATTTTGAGCAGAGTGTTTTACATAAAAGGGCCTTTCTTCAGCCAAAATGTGATTTCTTGATGATATCTTCATCTAGATTTGAATCCCTCCCCTCCAACCATTTTTTCCCCCTGGAGCTATATTTAGGAAGACATCAATCACTTTGCTATTTTTCTTTTTTCATTCTCTGACCTCAGGAGCTAAAAGATCCATTTTGTCCATTCAGTCTTCCACGTTTCACTCAAACACTGAACACCAGCTCCGGGTTCCTTTTATTCACATGCTTTCCTCTTTGGGTGCTGTGTTATCACGGAAGACTGGCCTAGGTGACTTAGTGGAGAAGTTAGTTGGACTAGAGAAATCCACTTTGAAAAACCACTGAATTATTTTCCCCAAATACAAGCACCTGGAGAATGACTTTTACATAGGCCCCTGGTGATACTTTGTGTATCAGGACTTGTGTTTTCCCGCAAAGACCCTATAAAGTCTGCTTAACCTGGAGACTGGTTTCTTTTCTACAGTCTACTCACAGCCAAGAGAGTTTTAAAAGTCACTGTTCTGTTTGGTTCTTTCATGATCCCCATCTTAACTATAATAATAGACAGGGAACAGGCACCCAGATGAGCCACAGTAACCTTGTTATACCAAATGTGGTAGCATGGAATTTTGAAGAGATTCAAGAGTGATCACACGGTGTCATTGGTGGTAATTTAAAAAAAAACTGGTTGCTTTTGTTTGATAAATCTGACATGTCTGAGAAAAAGTAGGTTCTCTTGTACAAGGAGACATCGACTTACTTAGCAGATGGTTCCACTTAAAATATCTGGGGTTATCATTCTTGTTTTCTATTTCAAATAAATAATAAAATGTAAATATAGTATTCATAAACTTATAGATAATTATGTTATGCTTATAATTATATTACATTAACAAGTAATACTATAAGTTATAACATAATTTATAAATTATATTTATGTATATTATATTATAAAATATTTATAAATTATGATATATATTACATAAAATATAAGTGATAAAATATAAAATATTTTTAAAATCTTAAAATATGTAGTATTCTTGTTTTATGTTTTAAATAAATAATAAACTATAAATATAATATGGATCAACTTATAACACTGTAACTTATAAATGCAATTTAAATATTTATAAATTATAATGATATATATTACATAAATAATACATAAGTATGATGAAATAGAAACTATTTTAAAAATCTTAAAATATCTAGTATCATTCTTGTTTTATGTTTCAAATAAATAATAAAATATAAATATAGTATTTATCAATTTATAATACTACAATTTATAAATATAACTTATAAAATTTATTAATATCTTATAAATTATTTTTCTTTAGTATATATTTATATATTATATTTATAACTTATATTAATATATTAAATAAACAATGTCTGATAAAATATTTTTAAAATTTGCTTAAAATATCTAGTATTATTTTTGTTCTATATTTAAAAATAGGTGTTTTTTAATTATAAAATTAATCTATGTTCACTTAAAAATAATTCAGAAAAGAAAGATTGCCTATGATTCCATTACCCAGATCTATTTACATTTTAAAATAACATGTGGAGAATTGGTGATAAAAGGCATCATTATATGGTGAAAATATTGCCCTCTGAATAAAGTCCTCTGATTGTGTTCAACTTCAATTTGGAGTACTTTGCTCAATCAATTTTAGACTTTTGATCAAATGTTTATATTTTATATGGTGGATGTTTCATACAAGGTCATGTAGAGTAACTTCTTTATTGGAAAATATTACTACTTGGGTCACAGTGTTTCTTTCCTTTCTCATCATTTATATTTATGGACCCATTCTTCCCACTTGTTCACATCTTCCCTCCAATTTCCCCATGGTGATCTTCTGAAAGAAAGAAAGGTTCATCAGTTCAAATCCTCTGTTGCAGGAGACCGCAAACATGATTCAGGCCGGCTTAAGCCAGAAGGAGATTTGGGGGCTGTTGTAACTTTCAAGCCCAGGTGTCATTGACTGGAATGGCTCACCTGACCTTGGGCACCTGGTTTCTTTTCACCTCTTGCCTCTAATCTCTCCTGTGTTTGCTTCATTCTCAGCTCTAGGTGGTGGCAAGATGATTCCCAACAGCGTTAGTCCCTAGTGCTTCCACGTTCACGTTTCCTTGCACCTCATTGACTCTGATGGGGTCACCATGCAGCTATGGACTTATAGCTCAAGCTGTGGTCTCTGATCCACTGATGGACCAGACACAAGCCATGGAGAAAAGTCAGCTCCATGTAAAGCGCATGGACTATGAGTGAGAAAAGTGGTGACTTCCCAGGGGAAACGTCCCAGGGCTGTTACCAGGGGAAGGGTGAATGGATGGAGGATGGTGGCAAAAAGAGCTGAGGTCCATGTTAGAAGATAAATGAGGCCTTTTCATCTGTGAACTCTCAGATTCCTAGGAGGCACTTGAGGGGAAAAAAAAAAAAAACACACCCCAGGTACAGGGGAAAGAATAAATCATTGGAAACCCTTAAATCTTCTTCAGACTTTACTATGTTTTTTTTTTTTTCTACCTAGAAGCAAGTGGATTCCTAGTGGGAATGAGTGAATCTGTGAAAGTGTATCTTCCTGGGAAGATATCTGTAAATATATCTGTATGGGAATATGTGTTCATGGCCATGTTTGCGGCCTATCATTTTTAAAGTATCCAATCTTAGTCTTTGTTATAAAACCACTCCAAGTTACCAGTATAAAATTAGAACATTTCAGTATTGTATGTGTGTGTTATAAGTGTTTTGAGCAATTCCTTGTTGGGACAAGAGTAGCTAAATCTAATTATTATGATCTTAGTAACAAGTGGGTAGCACTAATGTGCTACAGACCAACCAGAGAGTTACACTGGTTTTAGAAATCACCAAGTTGTGCTCTCGACAGTGGTTTCTTTTTAGCTTGAACGTAGTATTGTCAGGTTTTATCACGATGCTAGACATCTTAGGGGAATTTGAATGAGATGCTTGAGAATCTTACTCATCGGGGAAATTAACATATTAAGATGGAGATTGTATTTTTTAAAGGAGTGATGATAACTTTTGGTTGGAATCTTAATTCACTAGAGAGGAAGATTAATTTGCCAATGTGTAAGGTGTTCAACACTGTGTGTGTTGTATTCAGTACCATTGGAAGCACACTTAGCACACAGCTGGAGAAAATTGTCATCCTTGTTTTCAGGCCTTTGTAGTAAGGATTTTTTGGGTAGTGAGTGTCAGAGCCCCATCTCAGACTCACATAAGCAAAAGGGGATTTGTTGCCACTCATAACTGTCAAAGGCATGGATATTATTAGAGATAGTAAAGTTCTGGTAGGATGGTGTCTCCCTGCATCCGTATTGGAATCTCTCTTAACCACAGACAAGACTTCACTGTGTAGGCAGCGACATAACAGTTGGAAGCTCCATCCTCCCTTCTTGCAGCTTCGATAGCAGAGAATAAAAGGCTATTTCTTCCTGTTCACTCTTTCCAATTCCCGTTCAGACAACCACTGAGAGGGACTCTTAATTGATCTGCTTAGTTCATGCACCACCTTTTGGACCAATCTCTGTGGACAAGGATGAGGTTGTCTGGTCCACGAGTTGGATCAAAATTGGGTGCATGCAAAGGTGAGCAGATGATGTGATGGATCAACCAAGGAAGGAGGGTGGAGGTTGTTATCAGAAGTCAAAAAGAAATACAGGACAGGCCATTTATCAGTGGGGAGAGATGACTTCCATTACACATGATGTTTCTATGAGTGTCTCTTTGCCCCTGCCCACTGTGCATGTAGAGGAAAGCAGACATTGCAGAGACGTGTGTCCTTTATCATACCCTCCATCTTCCCATGAAATAATGGATCCTGACATTAGGCATAGATCCAGTGAAGATGAGAGCAAGGGGGAAGGATAAAAGATCTAGTATCTTGGGGAATTACATGACCAACATCTTTCAAGCCAGCACTTCCATCTGAGTAGCTGATGGAAAATGCTTTTCATCTACATTAATGAATCTTCACTATTCTCCAGAGATTCTGTTCACATTAAGCTTTTTTTTTCCCATGCGTGTTTTCATGCATCATTTCTTTCCAACTATATGGTATCTTCTGAGGATATGGACATAGAAGTTCAAAGAAATGAGGTCTGAGTTCAAGGAGCTGGGAGATATAGCAGCAGGATTTAACCTCAGTGTCCATGCGCACTGCAACCCCACCAGGCTGGCTTTGTTGTCAAGGTTCGGTTTTAATGTTAGTGTCACCAGCATCCACTGCTAAAAGCCTACCCCAATTTTGCTTTACTGTCAACGTGTGTCTTAATTGACAAGTGTTAAGACTGGTGTGTCCAGGTGAGTCATTGAGCAGCAAGATCCCCTGGTCATGATGAGCACAGACTTGGAATCAGACAGCCTGTATTCCAGTCCAGACTCTCTAGGTGTCTGACTCGGGGCAAGTTGCTTAACCCTTGTGAGCTGCAGCTGAGCATCAAATCAGAATCTTAATAATAAGAAAACAAAAAAAGGACAGTATGAAGTCATCGACAAAACAGAAACAGATTCGCAGACTTAATAAACAATCTTATGGTTACCGGGGAAAGGGGGGGTGGAAGGGGTTAAATTTGGGAGTTTGAGATTTCCAAATGTTAGCCACTATATATAAAAATAGATTTTAAATAGTTTCTTTTGTATAGCACAGGGAACTATGTTCAGAATCTTGTAATAACCTTTAATGGAAAAATATGAAAACGCATATATGTATGTATGTGCATGACTGGGACCTTGTGCTGTACACCAGAGGTAGACACGTTGTAATTGACTGTTTTTCAATTAAAAAAAGAAAAGAAAAGAAGATGGAGAAGAAGAAGAAGAAACCTATCTTAGAAAGCTGTTGTGAGAAATGAACAAGCTGATGTAGATGAAGGAAAGATACCTCATCAAATACTGTGGTTTACACGAGCAGCTGGCCTGGCACAGAGTAAACTCTATAACTATTGGCTTGAAAGGTGCTAATAACAGGGTCAGATCAGCAGCTTATTTTAGGACAGTGTGTGTATCCTTACAGGATACTCAACAGGTGAGAGATGGATTTGGAATTGAAAGATTCAGAAACATGTTAAGAAAGAGGTTCCTAAGAGCTGTTGGCCCTCCTAATGTGAGATTTGATTATTGACTTCGCCGGGGGCGGAGGGGATGAGTTTAGGATTCCTTATAAAATCATGCTTGTGGTTTAATATCTTCTGCCTGTGCAGTTAGAGGTGGAGGATGAATCACTGAGGTTTCTGACTATGGGAACACGAGCTCCCAACTGTTGAATATAAATAACATGTTTTTTGAACATAAGAGCAGGAACCTTGTATGTTTTGTTGATATTAGGAAGTGTGTATCCAGTGGTTGGGCTGTGTCTCACTACATTTTTGTAGGATTTTAAAATGCTTGGCAATTCACTGAGACTTCCAAATGTTTAGATTTTACATTTCCAGAAAGTACCACAAACATCCATGCAAATTAGTGAGCTCAGAGGGAGCTGTGGTAGCAGAGGAGTTTGCCAGCAGAAAACTGAAGCTGGCAAGTCTGGAACAGCCTTTATTAATTGAGTACTTTATTGGTGCAAATGTAGTGATAGACACTTATGTAAAGTGAGAAGGAGACTCTTTATAATAGCTAGTGAAGAGAGACTCGGTTCTATAATAACTGCCTTCTAAATACTTTGAAAAATCGCCTTGCCTTTGTTTAACTTGGCCATTATTTAAGAGAATGAAGATTTAGCACCTTTTATTTCTGACTTCAGATTGGCTTTCCTATTCTCCTTGATTCAGGCCCTCCAGTGGGGTAGGCAAGCCAGAGAGCTGTTCTTTCTCACATTCATCCACATTTAAGTACAATTAAGATATGTTGAGCACGGCCTTTAGAGTTTTCCTTTGCGTAATACAAATGTTTCCCAAAAAATTCATTTTAAAGAATTAAAACTGAACCTTTCACTTTGGTTTCAAGACTTAAAAAACAACTTTAGGAACACAAAATCAAAATGAAACAAATTTAGGAACACAAATCAAGAGTGTCATAGCATCTGTGACATAGAATTATTTATAAATACAATATTAATATGTGATATATAAATAAGTAACTTCTAACCTTGTTCTGTTAACCACCTTCAGCCAGAGATTGATAAAACCATTTCCTCTGGCTGATGAGGATTTACCTTCCAATGGGGTTTTGTTTTTAAGTCCTTTTAAATAAATCTATAGGATCTTTGGGTTTTCCACCATTCTTAATATTGAACACAATGTAATTATGTTGATACCAGTGTCAGCATTTGAGCTGTGCCACTGGGAACACATATTTGAGGACACAGTTGCTGCTGTCATTTTCTGCATTGGTGCTCATTTGGTGCTATGGGGTCTCCTTTGACTGAAGGTTTCAGAGAGGTAGCAGAAACTTGAAAAATCTGTCCCCACAAACACATACTTGGTCACCTTACCCTCCACTGGTTTACTTTGTTACTTATTAACTGAACAAGAGGATACAAGTCAAAGGATTGGGTCAGATTAAAGCTATTATATATGAAGACAAGGTGAGAATGAGTGAAATATTAAATCAACATTAAATACAAAATGTTTTATGAGAAGCATTCTTTTCCTTAAAATTAAGGTTCTCATTTGCTAAGCATTCAGAGATTTCTCTGTCCACACACACACACACACACACGTACACATGCAGAGCCACTGCCAGGGGGGCTGGGGGCTCCAGTCTTCTTGCTTTTTAACATCAAAGCATCTCCCCAGATTATTGTGGTGTCCAGGAGCAAGCAAGTACATCGCATGCTTTTGCCCGGTAGAAACCTAGGGCGGGGAGCAAGTTCCTGCTGTTGGATTCACTGCAGATCCTTTTGGAGTGTTAAGACTGGATTGAATTCTGAAATCAGCATATTATAGATAAGGACACCCTTTACATCTTCATCAGAGTCCTTTCTGGTTTGCCATGGAAAATTATGCCCTTCAATTCATGACCACGTAGTGTTAACTTGTATTATTATGTGAGTGTACGTGTATTTGGCTTTGGACGAGCAGGGTAAGGAAAGGGTAAATCATCAGTGTTCATGGTGGGAGGATTTGACAGTAACCCAGCAGCCCATACTCAAGAGAAGACACTGCCTGATTTGGTCTCTGATCCCAGGGAGCTTGCAGTTTTTCAGAGCAGCTAACATAAGCATGCATATTTTAATGGAAGAGTGGATGTGTCTTAAGTAGGGCAGTAGAGAAAGTGCTTTAGGAGTTTAGTGTTGGAAGATTGTGTTCTTACCAGGGAATCACAAAAGGATTGCAGGAGAAATTAAACGTGATCCTCCAACTGTGGGGGAAGGGCATTGTAGGAGAGTGACGAGGTCACACAGGTGTGGCAGGAAGAGTGTGATTTCTATAAGGTAAGAGTGAGTAATATTTTGCCTGGCATTCAGGGAATACTAAGAATTAGTGGCAGGCAGATGTAGAAAGGTGGGTTGAAGGAATTGGTGGAGAGATAGAACATCCAATGAAGGCACTAGAATTCAGAGGGGGGAGGGTATATAGCTCAGTGGTAGAGTGTGTGCTTAGCATGCATGAGGTCCAGGTTTCAAACCCCAGTACATCCATTAAAAATAAGCAAGTAGGGGAAGGTATAGCTCAGTGGTAGAACACATGCTTAGCATGCACGAGGTCTGGGGTTCAATCCCCAGTACCTCTGTTAAATAAATAAATAAATAGATAAACCTAATTACCTCCCCCCTAAAAAAATAAAAAATAATTTTTTAAATAGGGAAATAAATAAATTTAATTACCTTGCCCCTCCCCCAAAAGAATAAAAATAAATGGAAAGATTAAAAAAAAAAAACAAAGCAAATAAAAAGAGTGAAAAAAAAAGTGAACGAGGGGCCTGGTGCCAGGTTTAAAAAAAAAAGTGTCTTCTTGGGAGGAGGGTAGAGCTCAGTAGTAGAGTGTGTGGTTAGCATGCATGAGGTCCTGGGTTCAGTCCCCAGTACGTTCATTTTTAAAAAAAAAGAACTCATGGTGGAGACAGATGCTCTGGAAGTACAGTCCCTGTTGGGGAGGGCTGCAGTCCAGGGGTCCCCTCTGAGCAGCCATAACACAGAGAAGACAGGGCACATTTCAGCTTAACAGGTGGAGAATGCGGGGAAATTTGTTCACTGCAGCTCAGAGTTTCAGAGTACATAAAGTCAGGGGGAAATAAGAGAGACAAGGGAGGGGATGAGTGGGAATTTTGGTGAGGAGTAAAGAATTCCAGAACTTGACAGTGATGACAGTGAGAAAGGGGATAGAGGTGGGGGAGGGAGATAACCTCCGTTTTAGGCAGTGAATAGGGAAAACTGCTTCATTCACATTGCAGCCTCCTTCTCCCTGGGATTCAGGTTGTAAAACAGTGAGGGCAAAATACAGCAGCAGGAGTACCCTTTGGAGTCCTACAGATCACCTGTGAAAGATGGAATATATACACACTATTGAATTCATCTGGTTTACAGAAAGTAGCTGGCTTGTATTCCAGTGGCATACTGTGTGTGTTTTGAAGCTAAACTCCCATCTAACAGGGCAGGATGACTATCCTGTGAGGACCAAAGCCATGAGAGTGATGACAGGATGTAGTGCCTCAGCCCCCCTCTCAGATTCCCTTCCCAGTGGGACACATACTCACCTGCATTCTCCCTCTCCTTCATTTAGTGGTTGCTGTTGAGGATGGAGAGTTGACTTTGGATAGCATAGAGATGATGTGACTTGGCTATATTTGTTACCTCTTTCAGGAGTAAAGCTGTAGGGACGGAGGGCTTGGTCTCTGTAATATTGCCACCACACCTGATCCTTGTGTGTATGTGCGATATGTGCTGTCAGTGATCTTCAGAGTGAATTTTAAATCATTTTAAATGGTCCTCTAAGCATTAAGCATATCTTATTAGTCTTCGTTAGAGCTTAAGTAGTAAAGCAACTTCTCAGATTCATTCTCATTCAGGAAACATTTCTTAAATATCTTTTGAGGACCTGCCTGTCATCATTTAAATGCATGCCTGAAAGACACTGAAAGTCATAGAGATTAATCAGAAGGGGTCACATCCTCAAGGATCTGACTGATCAACAGAAGCTCTTCTTTTTTGATTCATTGTATTCTCATTTATTTCATAAGGTCACACACACACACACAAAAAATAGTGATGGGGTGGAGCTGTGCTCTTTCCCTCTTTTTCTTTCTTTTTTTTTTTTTTCTGTATGGGTGATAGAAACATCTTTGGCTGAAGATGAGAGTATTGGGTGTGAGGGTGCATAGATCTTTTAGATGTAAGGGCTAGCAGAAATTCTCATCAGAAATCTGAATCAGTGTTTCTGCATTTACAGTGTTCTGTTCTTAACTTGGTAAGCCCTGGCCTTGGTGTTGCCATGGGGATGGACACTTCAAAGGAGGCACCATTAGCAAGTCTATTTGAAACTCTGAGGACCTTTGGGCCACAGGCTAGTGGTGCTGGACAGGGCTGGTAATAGATCCCTGGGGGACTCCTTGGGCTTTTCAACTCCCAAACCTTGCGGGGAAGTGGGTGAGGAAATCACCAAAATATAGGGCAGCATCAAGTTCTTCACTCTACCTTTTTAAAGAGAGAGAAACAGAGACCTTCTGGCGTCTATGTGTTCCAATAGTCATGCATCTAAACAAATTGTCATTTTCTAGGCTTTGCTTTAGAATGAGCTTCTACCAGTTGAGCAACTGTGAACATTTCCATTGCAACATAAAGGAAGTACCATGACATAAATGTCAGTGACTTTAATGTTCCCAGTCCCTTTTAAGCAGAATATCAGAAAACATGATAATCCTATTGTGAGGTCTGGCGTGAGAAAGAGCTTGTAAATAGCCAGGACAGTAGCCCCTTGCTATCTTGTAAATTGTTGTAGGAAAGTGATATTTACCCGACGACCATTGAGAAGGGTCATCTGTGCCTCCGGGTAAAAGGGAAGGTGATTGAATTAGGTCACCCACAGTGAACTGGTTGTCACCCATCCTTCCCATGGCCCTTTCTCCCTGCCCACCCCCACCCTTCAATACCACCTCCTTTCTCTTTGGTCTATAATACATCTCCTCACTCTTGTTGAGTAAAACTTTGATGTTTGGTGTCAGGTATGATTTTTTGAAATCTAGTCATTCTGAATGTGCTGTAACAAGCTATGAATACTTACTTCTTTTCCTTCAAGTTTTTGAGATCTTGGGGTAAAGATAAGCTCTAATCAGTAGGTGTTTCAAGATAGAACTCAAGAATTTCTTTTTTAAAATATATTTTTATTGAAATATCATTTACAACAATTTTTTAAAAATTTTAGTTTTTTTAAATGGGAGGAGGTAATTTAGGTTTATTTATTATTCATTTTTTAAAGCAGAGGTGCTGAGAATTGAACACAGGTCCTTGTACATGCTAAACATGCACTCTAACCACTGAGCTGTACCCTCCCCCCTGAGAATCTCTTCCAAGGACCTGAGTTTAGCAGTTGATGCTTTACTGTGGGGTTTACATTTTCGTATGATGCCTTCTTGGATACTGGTTATTTTCTTTTGCTTATTAATCAACATATGCACACATATATTTAAAATGTACTTTAACAGGAATGAATGACTTTAAAACTTGTTTAGTTCAGACAAGTCATCCTCAGTCCCTTTTTCCTCCAAGAGTCTCACTTGTAAATTTTACCTTTCTCTGACTTGCATTAATTTCATTAAAAAAATTTTTTTTAGCTCATCATTGGCAAAGGTGGTTCTCTTCATGATCTATTCCTTAGGTAAAGATGAGGCTTTAAGAAGAGATGTGCTCTGAAGATTCCATTCTTATGCTTATATGTACAAGTTGGCATGACTACGGGGTCCGCTTCCTCTGCTGGCTGGAACCAGGGCTATTTATAGTTTCTTTTCTTGGCTTCTGAGTTAGCGTATCAGCGTGTATTTATACAAGGGAGAGCTCCGAGGCCATATAAGACTGTAGTTTAGAAACCTAGTAGCCTCATTTGCCTTCTGCATTCTGGAGGGAAAAGAGTGATATTATACTTTGCCAACACAGAAATGTAACGGGATGGAGTGACAAGAAACATTACTCCAGCTTCTCTGAAACCGTAGGTGGCGTGAGCAAGGCTGGAGGCAGCGTCTACACAGGAAGAAGTGTCATCCAAGGATGAGTGACAGGAGCATCTTCCCAGATAACAGGGCTGCTATCAGTGGCACTGGGTTGTGTTTAATTCCTTTTGCAGGTGGACGATACCTCAAATTTCCTCTGATTACCAGAGGCATTGATGTTTTCATTGAGTGATTTCCCATAATGATGCCAGGCCAGGCACGGTGATGTCATGGAAAGAACATGGGCCAGATAAGACTGGCCTTTCCTCTTGGGTCCTGCAGTCACGAGTCTGGTGATTCTGTAAAGGTCATCCTCCCCAATCTCCCATTTCCTCATCTGCAAAATGGGGAAATGACATCCTCCCTCCACAGGGCAGTTATGAGGAGCAGGGATCACGGAAACCATCAGTTAAGTCTGGCACAGAGCAGATGCAAATCATATCCTGAAGACTCAGCAAGAGAAATTGTAGTAAATGCAGCAGAGATGGTCTTTTTCCTCAAGGATCCACATTAAGATTTTCAACTAAGCTGGAAGAAAGAAGAGATCCAACATATATTTGGGGTCCCTTTCCCTTTTCTCCTATATCTGACCATGGCATCCGTTGACCAACAGTCATCTTCTCTTCTGAATTTTCCATCCAAGGAAACACCTGGATTGAAATGACCTCACCAAAATCTCCTCTCTTCGCCCCTGGAGTTTCCCTCCTGGTAAAAGCAAACCCGAGACTTTACGGATTCTCATCATCTCATTAATAGTGAGCAGATGTAAGCCCACAGCTTTGGCTACACCTCTTTCCCTTTGTGGCACTTGGTACCTTTGCAGCTCAGCTTTAGCATTTCGAGAAAGAAACCTATTTGGAGGCTCTTTTGCCCTTCTCTTATATGGCCCCTAGTCAGAGTTTTAAAATTTGGGGTTAACTTAACCAGCAGCTAAATGAATTCTAAGAACACCCAGTGATCCCTGTAAGCATTCTTATAGCACACGGCTTGCCTTTGTTGGGCAGACTGACTTTATTTTATTTTTTTAAATTGAAATATAGTTGATTTGCAGTGTTGTGTTAGTTTCAGGTATATAGCAAAGTGATTCAGGTATATTCTTTTTTAGATTCTTTTCCATTATAGTTTATTACAAGATATTGAATACAGTTCCCTGTGCTATACAGTAAGTCCTTGCTGTTTATCTATTTTATATATAGTAGTGTGTATCTGTTAATCCCAAATTCCCAATTTATCCCTTCCCATCCCCTTCCCCTTTGGTAACTTTAAGTTTTCTATGTCTGTGAGTCTGTTGCAGTCTCATAAATAAGTTCATTTGTGTCATTTTTTTAGATTCCACATATAAGTGATACCATATATTTGCCTTTCTCTCTCTGACTTACTTCACTTAGTATTATAATATCTAAGTCTAAACATGTTGCTACAAATGGCATTATTTCATTCTTTTTATGGCTAATATTTTTATATATATATACCACGTCTTCTTTATCTAATTATCTGTTGATGGACATTTAGGTTGTTTCCAAGTCTTGGCTGTTGTAAATAGTGCTGCTATGCACATTGGGGTGCATGTATATTTTTGAATTAGAGTTTTCTCTGGATATGTGCCCAGGAGTGGGATTGGTGGATCACATGGTAACTCTATTTTTAGTTTTTTAAGGAACCTCCATACTGTTCTCCATAGTGGCTGCATCAATTCACAGGCTGATTTTAGTATCAAAGAGAGGGTCTGTTGGGGAATGACAGATGGCAGAAAGCTGATAGAGGTCCACTAGGTGTCTGGAGGGGCAGCCTCCCCTGTGTAGACCATTGGCTGCTGCCTTCCCTTTGATTCACTTGTCTCTGGAGGGCTTGTTCACCATTTTTGTAAGTTAGATAGAAAAGGTAAAAATGTTAAGAAGGGAAGAATCAGAAAACATTTTATAGCAACGTAATGTAAACTTTCAAAGAGTTGAGTCATAATTTGCTGCATTGCTTTTATTCTTATGCATAAATGTAACACAGGCTCATAATAGAAAATGTGAGAAGAGTAGAAAAAAAGCTTCAAGAGGGAAATAAAAGGCACTCATAATTTCCTCCACCATTACTAAAATCTTGGAATCTTCTTGCCGAAATCCTTTTATCTTAGTTTCTCACTCATATATGTTCACGGATGTGTAATTGTTATATAGCAGTTGAGGAAACAAATAGAATTGCAGCATCCTTTTTATTTTTTTCATTAATAAGAGACAGAGGAGGAATATGGTTGAGCATCTGTGCATCTGGACAGCCCTGTGTTGGAATCCAACAAAGTATTGTTTGATGGTGGATGTACCTTTTGACATTCTCTTTTCTCCTCTGTGAATTGCAGAAGCCAGAATCTACCCACACACCATGGAGTTGGGAGGATTTGGTGAGAGGTTCTCTGGAAAGTGCTCAGATGTTATCTGTGTTCTCTAAACTGTAGCCCAGCCAGCCACAGCAGCTGGCTTTCCTGCCCTGGTGGCATTGTCTACTCTGTCCCTTCTCTCTACCCTGTCCTTCTAACCATTAAAAAAAAATCTTAACGACCACTTAAAGTCCACCTGACACGTTGCTCTATCAGTGGAAACTTTCCAAGTGTGGGGGTTCTCCTAGACGTGACCATCTAGGTGCTTCCAGAAGGCTGTGTGGTCCACTGGTTGAGTCCAGGTGCCTCCCTAAACTCCCCAGGTTCAATGTCCACTCTGTCATTCACCAGGTTGCATCCTTGGAAGAGTTACATAATCTCTCTAGGGTACCAATTTCTCCTCTATGGAGATGGTAGAATTATAGGACCCACTTCATATGCCTGGTGAGGAGCTAAAAGAGTTAATACACAAAAAAATGCTTAAAATCATCCTCAGCTCACGTTAGCTATTATTACTCAGAACCCACTGTATTGGGGTTAGTTATTTGGATGTTCCACTCATCTTTTAGGAAAGCATGGATTTTATCTCCATCATCTTAGTCATCACTGTCAACCTATTCCCAGTGCCCACCCTGGGCTAGGTGTTCCAGTTACCCTTGTTGAGCTGAATTGCATGGCGTTGAAAACCGCACAAGAATATGTGTGTGTATATATATATATACACATGCATGACTGGGACATTATACTGTACACCAGAAATTGACACATTGTAACTGTGCTTCAACTTAAAATTTTTTTTAATAAAAAAAAGAAATTTGCACGAGAAAGATGCTTCTTGAGATGATGGCAAACCTGAGATTTCATTGCTGAAGCCTCAGGGCTGTTGAAAGTATTAAGCACCTAAGTTTACAAAACTAAAGGAAACTAAAACCTTTGTGCTATCTTTTTGTTTTAAGATAGTTTTAGATTTACAGCATGACTATGAATACAGTACAGAGAATTCCCATGTGACCAACACCATGTTACCTGTTTGTGAACATCTTAAGTCAGAGTGGTGTATTTGTTACAATGAATGAACTGGAACTGATACATCATTACCAACTAGAGTTCATACTTTATTCAGATTTTCTCAGTTTTTCCTTAGTGGTCTTCTCTTTCAGAATCTCATCTAGAATATCACATTGTAGTCAGTCGTTATATTGCCTTAGGCTCATCTTGCTGGTGACAGTTTCTCTAACGTACCTTGACTTTGATGCCTTTGACAGTTTTGAGGAATACTGCTCATGTATTTTGTAGAATGTGACTCGAGTGGGATTTTTTTTTTTTAATTGGGATTTCATTCACACGCTGTAAGATTCTCCCTTTTAAAGTGTACAACCAACTAAATTTAAGATAGTCCTTTGGCAGCTTGATTTTTGTTCAACTTAAAATTTGTTAACCAAATCAGATTACTCAAGTTGTATGCAAAGTAATTCCAGATTGGAAATGTGTGATTTAAATTCCATTTATATGGTGAGCACCACTGCTGCTGGTGAGCATTTATTTGAGCAGGGTTATAATGCATTTTGGCAAAAGGGAACCAAGAAGGTCATCTTGGGTTTGCTGTTGCCCTGGAAATGTTGAAAGGAATGAATTTGTTCTGGCACCTTGGACTGTTTTGGACACAGTTTCTAGCAGGGTACTTGTTTTTATATACTAACTGAAATAGTACTGATGTCAGGGTAGCTTGCATTTGGAAAACAGAAAGGAAAATGGAAATACATCTTTTACCTTGATGAAAGGCTGGCCACAGATGGGCAGAGATGATCAGAAAGTAGAAATCAAGGTGTGTGTGTGTGTGTGTGTGTGTGTGTGTGTGTGTGTGGTGGGGGCTTCCCCTTTGTGCATCTTTCGCTGCATCCCCACAATGTTCCTCCTCTCATTCAGCAAATCTTTATTCAGCACCTAACATGTGCCAGACACTGTTCTTGGTGCTTGTGATACAGCAAAGAACAAAGCAGACCAGACCAGGTTCTCATGGACCTTACATACTGGTGGTGCAGACAGACTGTCCACAGATCAATGTGTGTCAGGGATGATAAATGGTTTGAAAAAGATAAGATGGGGTCAGGTGATATGGAATGGTACATGTGAGATGTTCCAGAAAGACCTCTCTGAGTTGACATCTCAACAGAGACACCGATTTATATTTGACTGAAAGTGTGTCTACAACATGGAGGCTCTCTTTGGAATGAAGTTCATTCAATTGAAGTCGGTCAAAAATAAAAATAATGGAGTAGCTTTAATACAACTGTCCCTGTGCTCTGTTCTGGGGACTTAATGGTCAGTAAATTACACAGTCCCTGTTTCCAAGGAACTTCCTGCCTTGAGTGGGAATAGGATGTTAATCAATTAAACTTAAGTCCTTTGGTGACAGACTGTGAGGGGTGCTGGGAAAAAAAGTTGCTATGAGGTTGCATAAGAGAGAACGAGAGGAAGCCAATCTAATGGGGTGGTCAGGGGAGGCTTCCTTAAAGAAGGGACACTTAAACTGAGAGGCGACAGATGAGGTAGAATGAACAGAATTGAATAGGGCTTGGGAGGGAAGACCCGTGATCCTGGGTACCAGATGCCAGGGAATTGTGAGAAAAACCTGCAGTGTCAACAGTAGCTACAACATCAGTTACTTAAGGGTGAGAAGGTCTAAATCACTTGATGCCATCACATTCTGGGAGCTAGGTGTTCTTTTCTATTTTCTTTTCTTTTATTATTTTATTTTATTTTATTTTTTATTTTAATGTAATGAAAGATTGTTTAAATTCCATAGTACTTTACAATGGATACTCTTATTATCATTATAAATATCCAGTAAATGGTAGTCAATGAAAATAAGCTAATCTGAAAAAGGCCAGCTAATTGATTTTCTCAGACATTTTTGGAATTTAGAGTGTATGTTGGATTTTGCAAACTTTACTAGAATGTGTTATTATGTATCAAAGTTCTGATTCTTTATTTGAATAGCCAAACATTAGAAAAACTAGATCGCATGATAACATAGTTTAAAATGATTGTTAATAAGAAAAAATAGATTGTTTTTAGGAAGACAGTTTTTAACTCAAGGCAGAAATGTTTCTTTTTTTTTTTCTTCTTTTTAAAAAAATATTGTTAAGGAAAATTTCAGAAGAGATAATTATATTATATAATATGGTTCTTAGAGGCAAAATTGCCCTCAGGGAATGTTTTTAATCTAATAAAATGAATTATCTTTGTTTAAAGCATTTCCTCTAGTACATTCAGTTACTCAATGTTGTGCATCATCTTTTAAGACTGTTTTGAGATGACACGCTCAAAGTCTGATGACTTTATAAAGGCTGAACAATGCTTCTGCTAAGGATGCAAAAATGCCTAATCTCTGGCTTTTAAAATGTTTCTGCCTTTTTAGGAAAATCAAGATGTGATTGTGGAGTAGTATTCAATGAAGGGTTTACCATGGTGGTGGTGGTTAAAGATTCTGGGGGGTGGGGGTGATGAGTTTCTTGGACTGTTCAAATTATGTTTGGATTGTGACCCTTCCATGCAGGTAGACAGGGGACCCTGTTGATTGATATCTGCATACTGGGTTTCATATTTCCAATAGTTGAAACAGCAACAAAAGAAACACACCACCCAAAATTCTAATTATCATTTACATTCGTCTTTCCAAAGTGTCACAATATTTTGATCAACTTTGAAACATAGGGCCATTTTGTTTGTATATTTCTAATCAATTTTTTTATTATGAAAATAATATATGCTTATTTTGGAACTTTTGGGAAATAGAGGAAAGTAGATAGAGACAAATATTTGATTACATCCCTAATATTTCCTTGTAACTTATGAAAAGGATATTTTAAATGAAAACAGTTTTACTACTTTTTCTGATTTTAAAAATAATATATACTTAGTATAAAAAAGAAAGATAATCTGTAATTAGATAACCACTTTTAATATTTGGGGTTATTTTTGCTATATGTGTGGCTTTCATTTTATAAAACTTGAACTCAGATTGTATCAGGATAGACTCTGGAAAGGGTTAAGGAATACACTTAAGAGGATTATCCAGTAAAAAAAAAAAAAAAAAAAATTCTTCAAAGTAGCTGCATATTGAAAAATCTTGGGATTTCCCATTTTTATAATATCCTGATATTTCCCCAGCTGTCTAATTTCATAGCCTTAGGGGTGGCATTAAGGGCCTTATTTTGAAAGAGAACTTAATGCTTACAAATAGTCCATTAAAGATAGTTACTAAATTATTTAAACAATAATTATTATTAACTGAAGAGGAATTTGAAAATAAATAGAATAAAAAGGAGGTAAACACACATTACACAACTCCTTGGGTATTTTATTTTTATATCTTTCCTTCCTTTTTGGATGCACATATTTGAGTGTGTTTTTACAGAAAATTATTTCATATTATTTGCATAATCTTGTAGCTTACTTTCCTCATTAAATTGAATATTGTGTCCCTTTTTCCATTTCACTCAACAAAAATTCCTGTTAGGATTATAGTATTTGACTTTGTAATAGTATTGTAGTTTAAGCAATTTTTATTATAAAGGCATTTGGTTGTCTTTTATTTTTTTTTTTTTCTGTTATTACAAAGATGGTGAGCACTGGAATCAGATTATTGCCTGGATTAAATGCAATTTCTAGAAGCTGAATTTTTCAACATTAAGAGTATGAATATTTTGAAAGCTTTTGTTACATATTATCCTCCTGGAACAGTGGATACACCACCCCCACATTTTCCTTCACATCTTCCTCAACACTGGATATCACCATTCTTTAAAATTGTTGCCTACCTACTAGGCAAAGAAAATGTCTATTGGCTTTAGTTTCCCTGTACCCTGATCACCTTCCTACCATATTTTTTATATAATTCATTTCATAAGTGTTCATGGGAAACCTGTTGCAATATTCTGTTAAACCTCAGCCTTTAGATTTTGACCCAAGTTCATGTAGCCAACAAGATGGCAGTGACTTCAGATTCTAATCATAGAGAATGGGAAAAGCAGCTTTGGAAATTCAGAGTTCATTTTCCCTCCTACATCATGATTGGTGTACATGCCACTCAACTGAAAACTTATTCTTTGTGAGGGTGTGTTCCCATCATCAGACTCTCCAATTTCTGGATCTATATCCCTTACACATCTGGTAGTCATTATTTGAATTTGGGAAGATGATGTGATTTGCCATAAAAATATTTAAGTTAATGTTTACTAATATTTAAGGAATATAGAATTGTATAATTTGGGGAGCTTTAGAACATATTTACCAGTATTCACATACTTGGAATCAAAGACACGGAAAAGTAAACTGGCTTGCTTTGAATTCAGAGGTGACCACAGAGCTCCAAGAAGGGCATGTCTGTTGCTCTTGTGCCCATCCTTGCCTCTTATAGCTGAACATGTCAGCCTGCAAGAAGCAGTATCAGTGTCTCCCCTTCTGCCATACAACTGCTTCCAAGACGTGGACAGTCTTTTGATCAAAACAATTGAACAAGCTAAAAACTCCCCTTCGATGAAGTTGGTGTTGAGGCTGGGGAATGGGGTATGAAGGAGACCCTTGTGGAAATATTTTTTAATTGATACCATCACCCTTTAAATATTTTTCTCATCCTAGGGTTTTTTTTCCCTCCCATTTAGTTTTTCTAAGAATTACATTTTTATGTGTGTATACTTCTTAGGAGTCATAAATTACATTTATTGGCCCTATATTTCCTGACACTTTATGTGGCCCTCCCTGCCTCTATGCTTTTCTGTTCCTGTGAAGGTGACAGTTCTGACTCACTGCCTACAAAAGATATGGGTCTCCCTGCAGAAGGAGATGGTTTGAGGGGAGCCATTCTTCTGAGGAAGGGGTTTTGACTTGTGTTCCTTGAATAGGGTTTTCTTTTAATGTGAAATTAATCATCCACATAAATTTTGAACCTATGACCTTATTCTACTGAACAGTGCTCTTCTCCCAAACAAGCTGATGAGTTGATGCAATGGGCCATAGTCAGTGTCACAGGTTGGCAGATTCTGAGGGAATTTAGTAGGCTTTATTAGGTTTAGTATATTTTTTATGGAGTGCATTTGGGTTCAACACTGTTGGAAGGGTGTGATGGTGGGAAAGGAAGCAGGCTATGTGGAGATGCAGTCAGGATCAGTGATCTTGGGACAAGTTTTCTTGTGATGTATACAGACAGAGAAAGGACAGTTGGCCCAGAGCATGGAGATAGTGATTTTAACTCATTGTTTAACTCCAAGAATTGACATTTGTTCAACAGAGATAGAACACATCCCTAATGTGTATAAATACAAAACAAAAAGAGGTAGAGTGAATTGTGGCTTTAATACAGAGCCCAAGTCACCATCATTAATAAGTCTACAAGGAGAGGTCATTTCTTGTAGGAGTTTATAACAGTTGAGGGGAAGACTGACTCCAGGTCCCTCTCTCCTTCCAACCGTGGGTTGAAAACCTTGAGCACCAGGCATATCCCTCTTCCTGTGGGATCGTGGGTCAGTGGTCACAGATGAAAAAGGATGAGGATCAGCCAGGTCCAGAGAGGCATGTCCAGTTCACTGCACATGGTTGCGCTGGTCATGCCAGGAGGCTTCTACACAAGGACATGCTAGTATGACTTGATTTTATGTGTCCCTCTGGCTGGAGTCTAGAGGCAGGGTCTCCATGGAGGGGGTCAATTTTGCTAATTGAAACAAAGACACTGTACATCATGGTCATAGTCCTGTTCAGAGACCCTTGCTGAAGACCATTTTAAGTGTGTGTGTGTACCAAGGATGCTTATATTTCTGTGTGTGTGTGTGTGTGTGTGTGTGTGTCTGTGTGTGTTTAAGGCTCCTTGAAAGCTCAGGTGAGCAGTGGGGATGTGGTAACTTACACAGAAGCACTGGGCTGACTTTGTTGCCCCTGATTTTCTTCATTGTTGAAGTTCCATGAGGCCCCAGCCTGTTTCACTCATGTCCGTATCCTCTGCACTTTTGAGAATAGCAGACTGTCAACAAATACTAATCAGAAAGGGACTGTCACACTAGCCTTGTACCCATGACCCAAGGGCAAGAAGATCCATGTAATAATATAGATATATTTGCATGGGTTTTCCAAAATACATAGGGCCTAAGAATATAACGGTATAAGGGTATCTTCCAATCCCTCAAGATTATTCCCTCCAGCTGTGCTTTCAATGGGAGAAGACCTAGTAGCCCACCCACTATCTTTTCTCCATCTGCTCCTGAGATCTGAGTGACCTCCCTGGACTAAGTGAGGGAGAGAGGTCAGGGATGTTTAAGAGTTTGGGCTGGAGTCACTGGAAGGATGGAGTTGCTGTCAATTGAGATGGAGAAGACTGTGGATGGAACAGATTTGGGGTGAATACATGGTGCTCATATTTGATTATGTTGAGTTTAAGTTGATTATTAACCCTCTAGGAGATGATGTCTGGTAGGGAAAAAATGCATACCTTGTTCAGACAATGACACAGAGCTGGTAAAGGAACCAGAATTTGAGACCATCTGCCTTTTGTGTTGCTTCTTTCACTATCCTGTGCTTCCTGTTTCCATGATTGAAGTTGGAAAATTAAACACCTCCAAGTCTAGTTTTCTTGATCTTCACTTGTTAAAAGGATTAAAATGTTCTCTAATATAAATATAAGATGCACTTGAGATAAGGAGACTTGAGGCAGGGATCTGGGATGTTCAAAACTGAGTCTTATGCAACAACTTTATCCATCCACAGATGGCTTCCACTGATGCCCGGAAGGGACAGAGGCACAGAGAATGACGCCAAAGGCATAGTGTGCTCTCAGCTAGGTTTTGAACCCAAATCTGGTAGATCTGATGACTGGAACTTAAAGGATTCTTTGTCAATACCAAATGGCTTCATCTTAAAATTTTTGTTTGAAAATTCATTGAGGTATAATTCATATAACCTAGAATTAACCATTTTAAAGTGAACAGTTCAGTAGTGTTTTATACGTTCAGAGTGTTGTGCAACTACTATCTTTGCCTGTTTCAACACATTTTCATCCCTCTAAAATAAAACTCATTCCCCACTAAGCAGTTTTTGCCCACCCTCCTTTTCCACCTAATTGCTTTCAACTGCCAGTCTGCCTTCTATCTCCATGGATTTATCTATTCTAGAGTCTTCTGAGAAATGGAATCATACATATGTAACCTTTTGTGTCTGGCTTCTTTCACTTAGCATACTGCTTTGGAGAGTCATCCACACTATAGTGTGAATGAATATTCCTTTTTATGGTTGAATGATATTACATTGTATGGATATACCACAGTTTGTTTTATCCATTCATCTGTTGATAGACATTTGGGCTGCTTCCACCTTTTGGCCATTGTGATCAGTGCTTCTATGAATGTGCATGTATGTATACTTGTTTAAGTACCTACTTGCAGTTCTTTTGGGTCCATACCTAGGAATAGAATTTTGAGATCATATGGTAACTCTATGTGTAACTTTTGAGGAACCACCATATTGTTTTTATAGCAGACGCACATTGTACAGCAGTGTACAAGTGTTCCATTTTTTTCCCCATGCTTGCCAACGTTTGTTATTTTCTGGGTTTTTTTTTTTTTTAATGTCATTTTAAATGTCATTTTTTTTTTAAAGTCATTATAGTGGGTGTGATGTATAAGTAGCTTCTTTTTATTAGGCCTTTCCTGGTTTCTGCTTGAGGAAAGAGCCCCCTTAAAGTAGAAGGGAAGCAAGGCCCACTTTATTTTGCCAGCTGTTATGTGAGGAAAGAAATCTTAAAGGAGATAAATTCTAGAAAGACCCTAAAAAGAGAGCATCCTTCTGGAACTCAGGACTTCAATCCCTTGGTCTGACCTCGTGATCTCCCCACTCTAGCATGGATGATAGATGTTTTATCTCTGATGGACTCACTCCTGCCCTCTCTTCTTGAACGTGGGATGAGCTGGCAGACTAGCGAGGAGGGTTTGTAGGAAGGAAGCCAAAGCCTTCTGGACATGGAACAGATCAAGTCTTAGATTTATTTATGTATCCAATAAATATTTGTGAAGCATCTATTATGTGCCAGGCATTCCTCTAGGTGCTCTTGCTACATCAGTGACTTAGCTAGATACATTTCCTTGCTTGCATGAGCTTTCATTCTGGTAGGGGGAGATAGACACTGAACAATTAAATGTAGTAAGTAAATAACAAAACATGATAAGTACTATGGAAAAAAAGAAAAAGTGGGGCGTGGGAAGAAGGCTCTGGAGAGCTGAGATGGGGGCACTTTGAAGTAATCAATAGTATAATGGGTAGATCTTTGAGGGAAACTGGTAATTGAGCATAGACTGGAAAGAGCTGGGCACAGAGGGAATCTCTGAATCAAAAGAAGATCCTCCGTGCCACTTGAGTGTCACAGCTATGGTTCCCTTGGGAAATGCCATCTTAGTCCCCACTTGCTCAGCTTTTGCATTTTCTTGGTCATCTTTTGATGTTCATCTGTCTGCTCCGCTTTGCTCTATACACACGCAGGTCTCTCTAGTTATGACTCAACTGCTGATAAACCATGGGGAAGTCCAGGCAGCTCAGGACCTTGAGCATCTCTGGGCTCCTGGGACTTGGGAAGCCAGGTGTGAGGGAATGAAATCCTCCCAATTTAACTGAGATGGAGACTCAACCTTGTAAAGACCTGAGGGCCATCGCTGGATGGGCTAGGTTTTTTTTTTTTTTTTAACTCTGTCCTCTGGAAGGGATATCTAGAAGATGTTGGACGTATTTACAGCTTAGAGTTCAGATCACGTGTAATTTTCAGACACCCCCTGTGCTTCTGGTATGGTGCCGAGGCCCACGACACAGGCTAGAAGCCCTCCAGGCTCCTCTGTGCTATTTCCTCTTTAGAGGGAACTGTTCATTTTGAGACAGGAGACAACAGGCATGTGGGGATACGGTGAGATGTGTTTGTCTCACATCATCAAGAGATTTGCACTTGCAAGAGGAGACTCAGAATTATTTTGACTCTGAGACCATATCCAGATTGGACCTTACCTCTTCAGGCCTTTGACTATTCTATACTGAAGTCTGTGTTTTATGAGATGAACGTACCTATAATTAGGCTTGTAGCAGCCCCAGCCATGCAAGGTCGGGAAATACAGCGTCAATATCTTGATGTCTGTTCTTTACAGCAATGGCTGACCTTGAGTTTGTCAGAGGATGGTTTGTTTCTGAAACAAAATCTGCTTCGCATTTTAAACTTGTAGCTTCACATTCAGCATTTAGAGAACGGCATGTGGGCCGATGATCAGTATGTGTATCGTCTCTAAATTTTATTTTTTCCCCCTAAACTAAAAAATATATAGCCAAGTATAATTAAAACAAGATGTTGCTTTAAATATTGTTTCTTTAAATATCCCACGATTGCAAAGAACAGCGCAAGATCGTCTGCGGAATACTTTTCCAAAATGTAATGGGGTTTGCTCTTTCTCATTTCAGTTATTTTAGGCAGTCATTAAACAATTGTTAGCCAGTTTAGTCAGTTTATATAAAACCGCATATTTTGCAGCTTTAAATGCCACAGGAGAAGTTCCAGTGTAAACAGAGGAGAACAGAATCAGTGCTTCAAACGGAAGCGCCAGGCACTGGACCTCACTCCGGCTGGAGAAATGCTTACAGGCCCACGAGCACAAAGTTGACTCACCCCAGCAGTTAAAGAGGGTCTGGGACTTGCGTCAGTTCAGGTTAGTGGGAGGGGCTGAGAGGCCAGGTCCCAGGTCAAGGTCCCTGTGGGTCAGATTCCCTTTGTTCTGCGGTCACAGATTGTGTCCCAGACCCTGGCAAACTTCTCACAAATGCATTCCATTCATCAAGGGAGTGTGGGTTAGGAGCTGCTGGCTCACAGCCAGAGAGATGCTCAACCACCCTCAGGCAGGAGTGCCAAGACTGTTCTTGGTTCAGACTGTCATTGCCTGAGGTGGCGGGGATGGCTCTAGCTCTGAGTGACACCTACCTTGGGTGATGAGCTCTGGAGCTCATGCTTGGATATGATGACTGGCTCTACCCACGGTCAGTTTCTTCCAGAGCTGCTGCCAAAAAAAGGAACAGAGGAGTAAAAGCTGCTGATGCTTCCTGTGTAACATCCATGACTTTGAATTTACCTGGAGAGTCTCTCCTTTGGGACAGAGCATCCTGTTCCTTGTTCATTAATTAAAAGGCATTGAAAACAAGCTTTCACCTGTGATGTCTGCGATGCCTTTTTAACATTGCTGGTTTCTCACACCTCCTCTTCACAGTACAGAGAGTAGCAGTAGTAACACTAGGAACAGCTGACACTTACTGAGCACTTCTTATGTTCCAGGCTTCGTTTTGCAGGTTTTATATATATTAACTCACTTAATCCTCAAAGTAACCCTATCCAAAGGGATCTTCATTAGTATGACCATCTTTATGTTACAGATGTGGCACAGAGAGATTACATTGCTTAAAATCCCACAATTCGTTGGCAGGTTTCATCCACTGTATGAAGCTGTTTAGCTGCACAGCCCGGTGGCAGCAGCAGCAGCACATCTTTGCATCCTTTGTGTCGGTCTCTTATTAAAGCAGGACTTGACTTTTCTGGTGTCATCTACTCTCAGGGATGCCTAAAACAAACTCATCTTCCTAACAGAGGGGTACCCTTGTCTTCTCTTCCAGCCCCACCACTGTGAATGAAATAACTTTGTCTGCATGGCCACTTTGTTCTAAAAATAATTTGGGAAGGCTTGAGAACAATTGTCTTCCAGACAACAAAGATTAAAAGGTCAATTTCCCTATATTGCTGATTTTTCCAGGACAGAGGCTTTGATTCCATCCTATCATGAGTGTTTCTGGCTATTCGTGAATGTAGGAGGTTCTCTTATCATTCCACCACCCTCTCCCCTTTTCTCTTTTTCATTCCTTATGGGGCACTGCATTCTGCCTCTGAGCTGCCCAGGCATTACTCTCTTATAATGATCAAGACACGGGTCAGTAATTTTCAGTACTCTTAGGTGACAGGAACCATGTCTCATTCATCTTCTCTGCTCATCCAGCACTCAGGAATTCAGGCTGGTACATTGGGAACACTCAGTAAATGCTTACTGAATGAGCAAAATCCCTTCCTCTATCTTGTATTCCTCTGCCAATAACCTCCTCCAGACACTCATTATTTCCTGCCTAAGGTGTATCGGTTAGAATGGCCTGCAAGTAACAGCAAAGACAACTCAATCTGGCTTCGGCAATAAGGAATTTTATTGGCAGACAGAACTGGAAGTCCAGAGACAATGCAAGCCCAAAGATGGACTTAATCCAAGCACTCTAATGTTTCTCTCTGATTCCCTGGACCCTGTCCTCCTTCAGCCAACAGTGCTGTGGTTATAAGAGTTCAGATCCTCAGATCCAGCCCCAGTGACATCCAGCCAGCATCTTGGCATCTTGAATAGCTTTTTTTTTTTTTTTTTTTTTTTTTTTTTTTCAGATTTTGTTCTGGAGGATGGGAGGGAGATAATTAGGTTTACTTATTTATTTGCTTACTTTTTTTTTAAGAGGAGGTACTGGGGATTGAACCCAGAACCTCGTGGCATGCTAAGCATGCGCTCTACCACTTTGAGCTATATGCTCCCACCCAGCCAGCATCTTGAAGAGTGCGCTTTTCCTGGAAGCATCTAGGAGGTATCACTTTGTGTTTCATTGGTTTGGATGGGGTCCCGTATCTGTCCCTGAACCAGTTCTTGTGGCCAGAGTATTGCCAATTTCTCATTGGTTTACAGCTGGATTGGTGAACCAGGCAATGGCATGGGAGAAGGGATGCCTTTGAATAAAAATACACTTGGGTCAACTTCTCCTGAAGCTGGCCTCTTAATGGAGGATAGACAGGAAGCTGAGTAACACTGGGGGTACGGTTGGGAAGAGAGGTTGGCTCTGGGGAGTCACAGCCATCAGTGTCCAGTACAGGAGGCTCTGTAAAACTTCCCAGTTGGTGTCCCTCCCTTTGGATCCTCCCTCCTTCAGTCCTTTCCATATAAAGCCACAAGGTTAATCTCTGAACCATGACATTTGTGACACAACACTGATGAAGACATGTTAAATAACTCACCAGGGCCTCCTGGAAAATATGCCAACATTTAAGCCTCCATTTAAGACAATCTCATTTTATTCTTGCAGATTCATCTTCCAGTTCCCTTGCAGCTTTAGTAAAAGCTGGTGTTATGAACTGAATGTTTGCGTCCCCCTCGAATTCATAGGCTGAAATCCTAACTCCCAAAATGATGGTCTTTGGAGATGGGTGTTTGGGTGGGAATTAGGTTGTGAGGGTGGTGCTGTCATGAAAGGGATTAGTGCCCTTTTAAAAGAGGCCCCAGAGACCAATCTGGTCTTTTCTGCCATGTGAGGGGCACCAGGAGAAAAAGGCCTCCTGCAGTGTGGAATGGGGTCCTCACCGGAACTCAACCCTGCTGGCACCCAGTCTTAGGCTTTGAGAGGCCAGAACCCTGAGAAATACATCCCTGTTATTAATAGCTCACCTGGTCTATGACAGTGTGTAATAGCAGGCTGAGTGGATAAGACAGCTGGGCTCTGGCCAAAAGGGCTTACTCGTCATTCGCCAGTAGAACAGCTTCATGCCTTTGCTTCTGCTCTTTCCATTTTCTCCACCAGGAATAATTGCTGTCCTCCCCTGTGCACATCGAAATCCTGACCTTGCTTCCAGGATCCACCATAAATTGTTCCCTCTGAAACATCTGAGGGCCACTCTATTTTGAATCAATTCACCTTTATTCTAAAATCTGTAACATTTATGAAGATAGTGTGGCATGAGATGTAAGCTGAGTTGTAATGTAAATTTTGTTGTGATGAAAATCTTCATTGCAGGAGTCAGGAATAAATTGAGAGTATTTTGATTTATGCAACCCATACTCTGTACCGACTTTTAAAATGTATCCTGTTTGGTATAATCTTTGTTTTATCACATGGCTTACCTGATATTTGAAAATACCTTTTTCCACTGATAAAAGGAAGAGGAAATTTGCTTGAATTTGTGTATAAGAATGAGCATAAATACTTTAAAATAATAAAATCTAAAACTCATAAAAATGATCCTTTGTTTTTATAACTATTAGGCAAGTTTTCTATAGTATTTGATTGTTCATCATTTTACCTATTTAAATGAATTTGTCCATTTTTCCCACTAATGAAGTACTGCTTATCAATTGAGACTTTTAGTAGTCTTATACTAGATTTTTCTAAGAAACTCAGAACTTTATCTAATTCATTAATTTTTTCAATAATTTTTTAATTGTCAAGCAGCAATCATTTGTTATCCCTATTTTTTTAAGAAGGGGCAGTTTAAGAGATGAGATAATGAGTTATCACCATTCAGAAATTGTTTTCTAATGCCTCCATGCCCAAGGTAACCTCCATCTAGAACGTCTTGCTTCTAGAAACAGCAAATTTTTGCACTACATATACTTTTTGCACTGAAATTCACCTCTGTGACATTCATACCGACTCTTAAGATGGGGTAAGACTTTGGTTTCAATAGGACAATAGGGTTCACTTCATAAGCTTCAGTTTTATGGCCAAAACTAAATCTATTGGAGTTATTATTTGTTTGCTTATTCCTTACTAACTTACTACTTGGAGCCATTTATCTACGTGTTACTATTGAATTCATCCAATATTGAGGACTATCTTTTTTCTAGTGACTGTGGTTGCTTGTTCACTACAACTTCCAAAACAGCAGGCCTGCTAGATTTCTCACCTACTGCCTTCTAACAGGCTCCGGTATCATTTGTACACCTCTTGTACAATCAGAGGGCCAAGGAGAACAGATCGGGTGGAATTTCAAGCCTCCCTGCTCTGTGTCTGTTCATCTGCTTTGATTCTCAGATTTTCTTTAACAAAGTGACAAAAATCTTCCATTGCATAGCTAGAGAGAAAATGATGAAACTACTAATTTGGGGTTAAAGGGCTCTTTCATGAAAATTGCATTACATCAGTATTCATAGGTGGTTCCCTAGTGTGGTGGTAGTTGGGTTAGAGAAGGGAGAGTCCATGCTTGGGTCTCCTGACATAGAAGGTAGAAATAATTTTGCTGTGTGAAGGAAGTCAATGAAAAAGTTACTGGGCAAGACAAAAAAAAAGAAGCTGATTGTGGATGGCTTGATGATATTGTCAGGATAAACTAAGTGATTCCTCTCTGTGGGATTCAACAGAACTGTGAAGAAGGTCCTCTTGCATGGTTTGATGGTTGGAAGACAGGTGTTCTCAGGGGAAACATGTAGTTTCCTAGTTTCTTCTCCAGTGAAGATTAAGTGCATACAACTATCTTCTCTGTGCCTCCGTTTCTCCAACTCTCAAATGGGGCATCAGCTGTGGTGTGAATGTGCCCCCTCAAAATTCACATGTTGAAATCCTAACTCCCAAAAGCAACAGTATTAGTAGATGGTGATTTGGGATGTGATTAGGTCATGAGGGTGGAGCCCTCATGAGTGGGATTTGTGCCCTTATAAAGGAGATCCCACAGAGCACCCTGGCCCTTTCCACATGTTAGGACACAGTGAAAAGACTGTGAGCCAGGAAGAGAGCTTTCACAGGTCTGTACTGGCACTCTGATCCTGGACGTCCCAACCTGCAGAATTGGGAGAAGTAAGCTACCCAGTCTCTGTTTTGTTATAGCATCCCAAACAGTTGGTTTGGGTTTACCTAAAAGCAGTCCACAATCTGATTGTCTCTTGGAAGAGAGAGGTGCCTTGAAAAAAAAAACAAAAACAAAAACAAAAAAACTTTCATACTAAGGATGTGCCTGAGGCTGCTTTACTCTGGAGTAAGTCTCAGATCTAAAATTTCCTCTACATAAAATGGCATATGTAAGTTTGCTTCACTGCAACATTAGAATGCTATGTATAATGTTGCCATTCTGTCAGACTGCTGATTATGCACGCAACTCTGATTTGACTTGTCCTGAAGTGATAGGATCAGTTGTTCCAAAGGTGATAAACTTGAAAGTACCAGAATTCATGTTTTATTTGAATACCCAGATGGAGTGAAAGATAATAGAAAGGTTTTGTGCAATGACTAAAAGGTAAAATGCTGTTAAGTTTCAAGAATACTTTCAACTCAAAAAAAAAAAAAAAAAAAGCACCAAATGTTATAAATGTTGACAGTCTCTGTAGAGGCAGAGGAACAGGGTCTAAAAATCATCCATTTACTGCAAGTTATTTCTTAACTCCTCCAAACCTTTGTTTCCTCACCTGTAAAGTGAAGATAATACTACACAATCTCTAAAGATTTATTTTTAAAAAAGGTAATATGGATTGTGGATTTAGCATAATGCCTAGGACGGAGAAGAGAACTGCTCCATAAATGGCAGCCAGATAGAATGAATTGAGAAGGTTGTACCAGAATCCACAGCTCCTGAATCACGTTCAGGTGCTATTTTGGGATGTTTATACATTCTGCGTTATGTCTGCACAGTGTAACCTCCATCTGCAATAGTGTAGCTCCTAGAAACAGCCGATTCTTTGCCCTGGCTCTTTGTCTCAAGGGGCATTCCTTCTGTAATCCGTGATGTTTTTCCATTGAAACTCACTTTCTCAACATATATACTGACATTGTGTGATTAGGTCAGGTTGCTTTCATATTATCTCTGTTATTAAGTGAGAGTAGATTTCTCTTGATGAGAAAACTCTGTTAACAAGGTCCTCATTAACTGAGCCATCCCTGAGGGTTGCCCCCATGGATGCTTTAAAAGCTTCTGTCACTCACCCTCTGAAAACATCAGATCATACAGCCCTGGAGCAGGTTTTGGTAATATTGTGCAGGCTCTCATGGGTACACAAGGAGGAAATAAACGTGTGCTTCCTAGCCACAGCATCCGGATCCAATTCTTAGTGAAAACTTGGCTCCTTCTCCTGTATTCCACTCAACTGTGGGGAAGTAGACATCTTCAGGCTGACCCTAGGGAGGGAGAATTGTAATAGAGTGGGATCACAGAGAAGTTGAACAGTGGGCAAGCATCTTTACAAACCAGGCAGACTAGGTTGGGTGATCCCAAGCCTGAACCCCTGACCAAAAAAAGGGTTTGTACCATGGCTGGGAATTAGCCTTCTTTTTCTTTTTCTTTTTTTTTATTGTGATGTAATTGACATGGAACTTACAATAAGTTTAAGGCATACAACATGTTGATTTGATACATTCACATTGCAGTATGATTGCCATTGTGGTGTTATCTGACACCTCTATCGAGTTACATAATTATAATTTCTTCTAGTGGTGGGAACAATTAAGATTTAGTTGCTTAGCAAGTTTAATGTTTATAATACAGTTTTGTTGTCCATAAACCCTGCACTGTGTATTAGATCTCCAGGACTTATTTATCTACTGGTTGCACATCTGTGCCCTTAAAAAAAAGTCTCTCCCATCCCCCTGCCCCTCAGTCCCTGGTAGTTACCATTCCATTCTGTTTTTTCAAGTTTGTTTTTTGAGATGCAATGTATAAAAAATATCATACAGTATGTTTGTCTTTGTCTGGCTTATCTCACTTAGCATAATATCCTGAAGGTCCATCCATGGTGTCCAAATAGTCATTTTTCTTTGTTTGATGGCTTTCTCCTTTCCTGCATGTATCCTTGGAAACACACCATGAATGAGTGCAGGAAAGCTTTCATTACAAAGGTAGTCATTTTATTCAAGATTGAAATGTTTTGTTATTTTCCATATTACTTTAACTAGCTCCTTCCCCCCCAAAAAATATGACTTAATGAGAAAGTATAAATAAGAAAACAAACATCCTCTCTCTATATATATATAGTACATGTACAGCATTCAGATATATATGTGTGTGTGTATCTATGGGGGAGAAATTTAAAAGTTGCACGTGAATGATCATTGATTTATTTTAGCAGAGGATGGAGAGTGAGCAGCACAATTGCATATATGGAAATGAAGAAGGAACAGTAATTGTGTTATAATTTCCCTACTCTGCCTTTTTTTTTTTCCGCTAGTGACAGCGATCATGAAAAGCAGGTTGATGGAATACAAAACATTGAATAAACAAAGAACTGTCATTTGATAATAGCATTTTATAGAATCTGTCTTTTGAAATATAATAAAAAAAAATTTCACAACCCATGTTTCTCTACTTCTGCCAATTGTCCAGGGTGTTTGTGCTTATTCATTTGTGCATGGAAGTTTCAGGAAGAAAATACAGTCATTTCTGTAAGGGTTAGGTTTATAAGTCTCAATAAAAACAGGCTCATTCAAACAAAAAAGCAGTCAGAGTGCAAAATGGCAAATAAAGGGGGATCTGATCCTTATAGGAGAAAAAATATTAAATTTTAACCTTGTGTTGAAATAGACAAAGGGACCTGCAGACTTTACAAGTACTGTTTTGCCTCCACCACTCTGTTTCCGCTTACAGATGGTCCAGGCGATAGTTGCTATAGAAACCAAACCTTCTTCATCAATCTCTCTCTGTTGCTATGGTGTGTTTGGGGTTGCTGCATGTAAACTTTTGTATTAAGTGTCGTTTATGTTTTTCATGACTGACCTTCTAGTGAAACCTACCAATTACGCATGCAACAACAAAATGAAGCTTGAAAATGATGCTTTACCACTAATCATCTGTTTCTAAGTAGAATAGGTAGACCTAAAATCATTGGTAGATACCACTGTGCTTTTTCTTCACCAGGCTGTTCAAAACGTTAATGTGACAAAGAAAACGTGATGAATTCACAGAGGTGGACTCTCTCTCTTTTTTTTTTTTTTCTTAAATGTGATAGATTTTCTTGTAAGATTCAAGATCTCCTGAAAGTTAAATCTGTAATCGCATTCGGAATTCCCGCATTGTAATTTTTGCTCTGACATTTGATGCGTGGCCTTAAGCAAATCATTAGCCTCTGGATTTAATGAGATAATGGAACTGTGGCATAACAGATGGATATACGGTTAGCTCCATAAGGGCAGATGTACTGCCTGTCTTGATTATCCTTGTACATTCAGAGCCCAGTACAATATGTTGAAAAAGAGGCTGGAACAAGGGAAACATTCAAAAGTACCTGTTGAGTGAATGAATACACATGTAGTGGCTTCTGATCACATAGGCATCTCATACTCTAGGTTCTGTTAATTTCAAGAGGCAGTTTCAAGACTAGGCTTCATTTCATTTTGATTCAATAAATATTTATTGAATTCCTACAGTGGCAAAATGCTTCCCTTCTTGCTGGATTCCATACACCTTACAAAGATTCTGTATTCCAAATTTTCTGATTTTTACTAATCTGTAGCTCTCAAGTGATTTTTGTTTTGTTTCATTTTTGGTTCACACATTGAGGTTTTCATATTTGAATATAAACTTCCTGATCTTTCCTTTGAAGGTGCATTATTAACAAGACACTTGTCTATCAGGGCTTAGAACTACGAGCCTTTGAATCAGACAGACTCAGGTGTATACATGGTACCTCTGCACCATTGAGAAGGCTGCTTCCCATCGCTAACCTCAGTTTTCTCATCTGTGTAGTGGGGATAACAATTACCTGCCTCATGTAGTTACTGTGAGAATTAAATGAGAGTCATAAAGTACTATGCATAGCAGTTAGCCAAGTGAGAGCTCCAAATGTGGTAGCTGTCATTCTCTACATATGCAGAGATGATGTGCTTGCATCTCATTTGTTGAAGTCAAAAATCTGTGGATTTTATCATTTCGTATTTCTATTCAGTGCCTCTAACTGTGCTGTGCCAGCTCTTAACTTTTCCACTAGGTGAGGATCTCTTAATAACATTTGACATGTTCTGTAACTTACCAGTCATTTGGGGCTATTATTATTATTATTACTATTAATAATAATAATAATAATAAAAGTCCTGTGCACTTTAAAATCCCAGTCACAGATGTGGTTTATTTAATCTGGTCTCCATGACCTCCAGATCAGACTCCTGAATCTTGGAACTGGATAAGGTTTCATCTGTTTGTCAGTTCTTCCACTCTGGCTCCTTGTAGCTGAGGGGAGGGGGTGGCATTGAACTCTTCCCTGTTTCTCATCAAAGCCTGTCTCCTGTGGTTTAGATGAGAACTCAGGGCAGTGAAGATTTTACATAATCTTTGCAACACAGGATGACGTCCTTGGTCTTGCTCTGGTCTGGTCCGTTTCCATCTGCGGAGGCTGAGGTCTGTGGGTGGGTCCCAGGGAGAGGATATCATGGTTTCCAGTTTCCCCAGGTCCCTTCCATCGATGAAGAGTCTGAGAGGACAGCTCTCTCCTTTTAACTCCTTAAGCAGTCCTCTCCCCCAGCCTTCTCTCCGAGTGGAACATCCACTTCCTTAGGCTACGGCCAGGGCATCCCTCCAGCAGCTGCCCAATATGGAACCATGGAAATGGCCCCACCCTGCCGCCCTGTTCTTCCTCTCCCCAGGCCCCCATTCTGTGCTGTGTTGCTTTTTCCTCCTCTTGGCAACAGCTGCTCCAGCACACCTTCCTCCTCCTTGCAGACATTTTCAAGGCAATACACAAGCAAGACACAGGACTGTGTCCATGCACTTCCCCCAAACTCCAGGGGCACATCCAGACTCTCCCATGAACTCCCCAACATGCCCCACCCCCTCCAAAGGTGGGGCTTGATGGGGTGATGGTGCTTCCCACTGGCACTGCAACTGGGCAGGCAGAAACTGAGGAGGGAGATGCCAGTTTCCTTTTCTTGTTGGCAGGTGGGGTAAGACTTGCTCCTGTATACATCTAAGTAAAATTTTAAAATCCATTTTGCACAGGGACTGGGACATGTCAGTTAATAAACATTATATCCTAGAGCGTTACAACACATAAAGTTATCATTTACCAAAAATTAAAGTTTGTAACATATGGAAGCCATATGGCACTTAAGTCTCTAATGCAAGGACTTGCAGCACCATAAGGCTTAGAACATCATTTGTATACATTCATTTTTCTTTTATTATTAAATTTTTAAAATTTTTATACAATTTTTAAAGGTTATTTTCTGTTTATAGTTACCACAAAATATTGGCTATATTCCCCATGTTATATAATACATCTTTGAGTCTATTTTACACCCAATAATGTGTACCTCCTCACTCTCCCTATATATATATATATATATATCTTTTCAAATGTATTTAATATGTACATTCTAATCAACATGATGTATTATGTTGCATGTCCTCTAGAAGGAATTTTGGCTTCATTTGTTACTTAAGAATAATTACTGTGAAACAAAGTTGTCATTGTACCAGAAGGGATGGAAAAAAAGCAAATCATTCATTGTTTTGATGTCAGATTCTGTGCAGCGAGTTGATGTATGCCTGTTTTGTGTGTGCTGCTTTAAAAAAAAAAAATCTCAAGGTTCTTTTTAAAGCACTGAATTTTAAAAAGATGCAAATATTAGGTGCATCTTTCTAATCAGAAGGACAGTAAAAGAACAGTTTAACACAAAGACCCAGACATATAAAGACGTAAATAAGCCTTTTTCTTAGCCATATGGGAGGAGTTCCAAAAAAGCTATTTTATGGGTAATTCTTTTAAATGGATCTGTTGCTAACACTCATTCCTTATTTTTTTGATCACCTCATTCATTAAATTTTAGCATGTGGACTGGAGCCCAGCCTGAAGGAGTTCTGAAGTCCTTTCCCACAGTCATCTCAGCTATTGGAAAGGCAGATCTAAAGCTTAATTTAACTATTTTAGAGAAGGTCTAAGCTACAGAAGGTACCATGTTTAGACAAAGGCACTGAACCAGGCAAGTTCTCAAGAATTGTACAGCCTTGGTAAGTGGACATTTGCATACTAACCTAGGGTGCTTCTCCTCTGTGGGTTTCCATGGTGTGTGCCATTGTTTTATTTGCTGATGAGGAAGTCAAGTGATCTCTGCTGGAGAATGCCCATATTTAAATAAGAGCTAAGATATGCAATGCAAAACTGATCCAGGAAAAAATAGGGTGAGGGGGAGGCCAGGTCCCAGGTCTTGGATGCATTTCTGGGGTGCACCCCACCAAGTGAGGGTCCTTGGCTTCATGCAGGAAAGAATTTAAGAGTGAGCCATAGTTGAGTAAAAGTAGATTTATTAAGAGATGCACACTCCATAGACAGAGGGCGGGCCATCTCAGAAGGCCAGAGAAAGGCTGTGAGGTGTAGAGCTTGTTAGTTTCTTATAGGCTTGGAAACTTCATTTGCTAACAAGTGGGAGGATTAGTCCAACTGCTTTGGGGAAGGGGCGGGGATTCCCAGGAATTGGGCCACCACTTACTGTTTGACCTTTCATGGCAGCCTCAGAGCTGTCACAGTGCATGTGGGTGTGTCATTTACCAGGCTCATATATTACAGTGACTGTATAATGAAGCTCAAGGTCTACTGGGAGTTGACTCTTCTGCCATCTTGGTGCTAATTGTCCTGTCGTTGTTTTAATGGCTTTGCCCTGTTCCCTCCCCTCCCATCTCAAAGCCAATATAATCTTTTCCAGCTTAACTGCCATCCCACATTGCCTGCACAACCACTTTTTTTCCCTTTGTAGGTCATGGGCTTGACTATATGTCAAAAACAATGTAAATGTTATGCCTTATTCATGGTTCCAGGAAGATCTGCCTTAGCAATTACTTTTCATCACATGCACAAAAACATGGCTTAATATATATTTTTTTTTAATTATATGCCTTAGGCAAGAAATGATTTACTGGTAAGATCAGCTTCATGGAGCCCTAATAAACATTTTCTTTGGTTGATGGATGTGTTTCTCGAGGGACTTTCTGCTTTAACTGACAAGTGGTTATTAAATTTTCAAGGCAGGTCTTTTCACTCTCAAGTTTACCCATTTTTGACTCTTACAGCAGGAGACTGAAGTAAGGATGTGCTTTTCCAGATGTTTCCATCTTGCTTTTCATTAACTGAGTGATTTTATAAGTGTGTACCTAATTTTGAGCTGTAGTGCATTAGCAATGAGAGGATCTATTCACAAACTTGTAGAAATATTGTGGTCTTTTCACTTATTTATGTTTTATCCAGTTGGGGAAAATTGATATATATCAGCTATTGATCATAGTCATATATAGTGTATTCAAACTTGATTTTTTTTGAACTTTATATTGTTTTCATTAGTCCCAACAAATTTGTCTTCAGGGCAACATGATAAGGGCTTGTTTTTTTTTAATCTTAGGAATCATTTTATCCAAAATTATTCATTTTCTTGAGCAGTTTATGTGCTGAATATTACTCTGGACACATTTAACAGGAAAAATCAAACATAGTCTGATTTCAAGATCTATTTTTTGTGAAGATAAAAATATTTAATTAGTTTGGATATGCGGAAGAGAAGATAGTATTTTGTCATTGACAAACTATCCAAAGCTATTTATAAGTGTCTGGGTTTTGAAATAGATAGAGGAGAAAAAAAGAAGATGTCTTTTTTTAATACTAGCAGGCACTTCAGCTCTGCTAAAGTGGATTTAAAAAAACCCTTCTAGGTTAACAGGAGAAGAGGATGTTCTATGCCTCAGTTTGAAAGTGAACTGTTCTTCCTAGTGGGGACACATTTCTGGGGATTCCATTTGGGAGCATGGCAGGCCAGTACGCAGACTTTTAGACCATATTGAAATATAGGTTGGTGATTGTAGTCAGTTTTAAGCCCACGTAAGCATGTTGAGGGCATAACACAGCTCTCTATATTTCTATAGAAAGAAATATACTTATGTGTACTTATGACAATTTTATAATAGTTATCAATAGCATGCTAATTGGTTAAGAATAGTCACTACTCTTGATCTTCTTTGAACGACAGGAAAGAGTTTGTTTTTTTTTCCCATAGGCCTTGAAAGTTAATGGCAGTCAGGGCGGAATGTGAATCTGTAGAGGCAGTAAGTGGAGTGTCATTTTGTAGTTAAGATCCTGGGCTTTTGGAGAAAGAAAAATACCATATGATATCTCTCATATGTGGAATCTAAAAAAACAAAGACAAATGAGCTCATAGATAAAACAGAAACAGACTCACAGACATAGAATATAGACTTGTGGTTGCTGGGGGGAGGGGAGTGGGAAGGGATTAACAAGGAGTTCGAGATTTGCAGATACTGACTGGCATATATAAAATAGATAAACAAGTTTATGCTGTATAACACAGGGAAATATATTCAATATTTTGTAGTAGCTCACGGTGAAAAAGAATATGAAAATGAATATATGTATATTCATGTATGACTGAAGAATTGTGCTGTACACCAGAAGTTGACACAACATTATAAACTGACTATACCTCAATTAAAAAAAAAAGGTCCTGGTCTTTTGGATCACAGAAATCTGGATTTGAGCATTTTCTCTGCTACTCATCAGCTGTCTAACTCTAGGTTATACTGACTTATCTTTTCTAACCCTTGGTTTCCTTGTCTAAAAATCACTTATAATAAAAGACTCTATCTCCTAGATTTATTGTTGCAATACGAATATATTATTGTTAGGAAACCAAAATTTATACTAACTACTATATATAAAATAGATTAACAGCAAGGTCCCACTGTATAGCCCAGGGAACTAGATTCAATACCTTGTCATAGCCTATAATGAAAAAGAATAGGAAAAGGAATATATATATACACACATACACACACACACATATATGTATAACTGAATCACTGTGCTGTACACCAGAAATGAACATAACATTATAAACCGCCATACTTCAAACTTGTGGTTGCCAAGGGGGTGTAGGGTGGGAAAGGATAGACAGGATTTCAAAATTGTAGAATAGATAAACAAGATTATACTGTATAGCACAGGGAAATATACACAAGATCTTATGGTAGCTCACAGAGAAAAAAATGTGACAATGAATATATATATGTTCATGTAAAACTAAAAAATTGTGCTCTACACTGGAATTTGTAAAAAACATTGTAAAATGATTACAAATCAATAAAAAATGTTAATAAATAAATAAATAAATAAAAGTAACAATTTAGTTTTCTCCTCAACCTATCTCATGTTCATTGAGATCAAGGAACTTAAATGTTTTTAAGTAAATATAAAATATTTATAACATTTTGCATGTAGATTATGGGAAATGAAATAACAGGTGATAATGAGGATGGCTTTAAGACTCAGTGCTTGGGTTGGGATCAGGGGTCCTCCCTTTCCTATCTGTGTGCCTTTTTAAGTTCCTCTTCCTTCATCTCTCAATGGGCTTCGTTGTAACGACCTTGTAGAATTGATGTGAAGAGTAAATGAGACAGGACCTGAAGCACCGAGCATGGGGCCTGGCTCAAGGTTAAGACCTCCATCAATATCAGCCATTGTAATTGTTGTTGGTGTTATAAGGATACTGGGAGAAGATTCCGCTAATTGGTTTTTGGATGAGAGAAACAGAGGACTGGAGGAAGAGGGAGATGTAGCAGAAGGTTGCAGACAAAATAGTAAACAGAAGGCAGGGGGCTCAGCTGGTTTTGGGTATGGTTAATAGATGAACATGTAACTTTCTGCTTAGGCATTGGAATCATCTCTAGAACACTCCCTTACACCATACACAAAAATAAACTCAAAATGGATCAAAAACTTAAAACATAAGACAAGATACAATAAACCTTCCAGAAGAAAATACAGGCAAAACATTATCTGACATACATCTCAAAAATGTTCTCCTAGGGCAGTCTACCCAAGTAATAGAAATAAAAGCAAGAATAAACAAATGGGACCTAATGAAACTTACAAGCTTCTGCACAGCAAAAGAAACCATAAATAAAACAAAAAGACAACCTATGGAATGGGAGAAAATTTTTGCAAATGCAACCAACAAAGGCTTGATCTCCAGAATATATAAGCAGCTCATAAGACTTAATAAGAAAAAAACAAACAACCCAATCCAAAAATGGGCAGAAGACCTAAACAAGCAATTCTCCAAGGAAGAAATACAAATGATCGACATGCACATGAAAAAATGCTCAATATCACTAATTATCAGAGAAATGGAACTTTCTCTTTGAAATGTATAATTCTCCATTTCTTATATAAACATTTATTGGGAAATAACTTGACTGATGCTATTTTTAAAATTTTATCATGCAATTTTATTTTTTTAAACATTTTTTATTGATTTATAATCATTTTACAATGTCGTGTCAATCATGCAATTTTAAAGACACAATTAAAAGGTATAAAGAATAATAAAGTATTCCATACACATCACCCAGCTTCATAAACTAGGTTCACTTTTTCTTGCCAACACACTTGATTCTTTTTATGTAGTGCTCCCACCGGCAGAAATTGCAACCTTAAAATTTTTAAATCAGTTCCATAAATTTTTCATATTTTATTATGTGTGTCTCTATCTTTAAGCAATGTATGCCTCTGAGTATTCTTACATGATTTCCTGTAGCATATATTTGCATGTTTCAGTTTTATATAAAGTGTCGAATACTAAAGTGTGCTTCTAACACTTTTTTTTCTGCTAAACATTATGGCTGTGATTCACCCATAATGTTACACATAGGGATGCTTCACTCATTTTCATGCAGTAGAGTATTCTGTTGTGTAAATTTAGCATGATTCATTTACTCCTTCTTCTGCAGATGAGCATTTAGGTGGTTTCCCTTTTTTTTTTTTTTTTCTTTTGGCTATGACCACTGATGATGCTGTGAATACTCAGGTGCATGAGTCCTGGTACAAATATAGAGGAGTTTTTCTAGGGCAATGCTTTCCCAACCTTCTCTGAGTTATGGCATATGTAGAAATAATATTTTGCATACTGTCCACCGCTACAGGAACTGGCCCAAGCTTCCAGACCTCAGCTGCCCCTAAGGCTGAGTGTATTGATGTCTTAGTCACTCTTGGAACTCGTTTGCCTCAGTACACTGAGAATCTCTACTCAAGGTATACGTTGGAATGGAATGGCTCAGCTGGAATGGTGTGCATATTTTTAACTTTATGAGATGTTGTCAAATTGTCCTCCAAAATAGCTGTGCTAGTTTTATGTCCCAACCAGCAGTATATAAGGGATCTCATTTCCCCACATCCTTATCAATACTTGGAAATGTTGGACTTTGCACATTTTTGTCTATCCACCCACTTTTGCTTTTATACCTTGACTTTATATCTTTTGTTATATATCTGTTATGTTGTTTGCATTTTGTATTGAGTTGTATTGAGTTTTTTAAATTAAAATATAGTTGATTTACAATATTGTGTTGGTTTCAGGTGTACAGCATGGTGATTCAGTCTTTTCTCAGGCTATATTCCATTATAGGTTATCACAAGGTATTGGATATAATTCCTTGCGCTATACAGTAAATCCTTGTTGCTTATCTCTTTTATGACAGCAGTTTTTATCTGTTAATGCCACATTCCTAATTTGTCCCTCCCTCCCTTTCCCCTTTGGTAACCGTAAGTTTGTTTTCTATGTCTGAGCCTGCTTCTGTTTTATATGTAGATTGAGTTTTGTCAGCTGTTAAGTGTTGCAATATCTGCTGTCAGTCTATAGGTTTTTGTTTTTTCGTTTTCGTTTTTGATTTTTTCTGATACATATACATTTTAAAGTGTGACGTTATCAACTTTAACAACTTTTCCTTTACATTTCCCATTTCTCATCTTGCAAGAAATCCTTCCCTAGTAATGGAAGGGCATAAAAATATTCCTCTATATTTACTTATAAATTTTAAAATTTTGCTTATTTGTATTTATGATATGAGGTAGAAATCAAATTTTATGTTTTCTGTTTGAATAATGAATTGTTCCAGGGCCACTTACTAAATGGTCATCTCTCCCTGCAGATCAGCAAAGGACAGCTCTGTCAAAGTAGCAAGCACTGACTCTGATTTTATTTTTCAGTTTGCTAAGTTTTGATTTTGAAAATAGGACTTCAAGGGGGGAAAAATGTAATTCTCTCTTTTGAAATGAAAATCACTGGGTTGGAAGTAAGAAGACTTGAGTTCTGAACCAGATTGAGAGTGAGAGCTCCAGTCCTGGCCAGTAGTATAATACGATATATATGATCTGAGTCAAAAGTGTTAGACTTTTTGGCTTTGAGCCCAAGTTCAGATTCCTCTACGTTGGGTGTTTGTGATAAAACACATGAGGAAGAAAAGGAATAGAAGACCCTGCCTCTATAAATGCTCACCTCATGCAACTAGAGGGTCACTTGTAGAAGCAATGTAATCAGAACTCATTTCTGGTTTGTTCACCTGTGGCTCTTGGTAGCAGGTCACATGACTCAAAGCCTGGACCCACAGGGAACCCCTAGAGCTGATTTCCTTACAAAGGAAGGCGTGGTAGACCCCCTTGGGGTGGCGTGGACTCAGGTCAGTAAAATGAGTCCTTAACCTTGGTTTCCCCATCTATTGAACAACACTGAACTGGCAATTACCATGCCTTTCATCTTTGAGAGTGTGTTGTGTGCAGTTGTGTACACCTGTACATCAGTCACTGTAGAACCAAAGAGCCAGCCCCTGGCTTTCAGAACCTGTCAGATTGCCTTGTTTTCGCTCTTTCAAAAATTGGTGCTATTTCATTTCATAGTGCCTGAAAGTCATGCTTGGAATACACGTTCATTTTAGAAGCCTCAAAAGTACTACTTTTTGAATAATTTCCTCACTTCATTCCATAATGGAAATTATCCTACAAACAAAAGGATTTGGGTAAAATGCTCTGCTGGTAGAAATGTGTTCAGCTTCATTGATGCATTTGTCAGTGATGCACATCCAATTTTCTGAGTTTGTGAGTGAAATTGCTATAGAGAATGGAGTGGGAAATTATTCTCTGGTCTATAGCACTGTGGTCATACACACCCCAAAACGTCTTTTTTAGGCTACTTGTGAAGAAATATAATCTAACGGCCAAGAGAACCATCCAGACTCAGATCAGAGTTTTGATGGTCGAAAACCAGGAGGATGACTCTCTGGATTTAAATTAGTTTCTCCTTTAAGCCTTAGTTTATTCTTTTTTCTATGAACTGGAAATAATAAGAGTAATTCATCCACGTGGCCCCAAGTTTTTTAATATGATAACACATGTAAAGATACTATGTTTGGTCACAGGCTAGCTACTTACATTATTCTTGATGTATTTCCATGATTCTTGACTGATTTTTATTTATTAAATTAAAAATCACTGTGCAGATCCAACTCATACTGAACTCTTGACCTCTTGACTATAGACTTTTCCCATTTGATTTCCCAGTATTCTAATTTTCTGTATACAGTGTTAATATTATTGGCTTATAGTGCTTGATCTGGTTGAGATTTTATCTTTAAAAAGAGAGTCCTCTTATCATCATTTATACTGATAACTGACTGTAAAAATGGAAAAATTTATTAAAACATTTTAATAATATTCACCTACATTTTGGGGGGAGGTAATTAGGATTATCTTATTTATATATATATATATATATATATATATATTTTTTTTTTTTTTTTTTTTTTTAAATGCAGGTACTGGGGATTGAACCTAGGGCCTCGTCCATGCTAAGCATGTGCTCTGCCATGAGCTATACCCTCCCCTGCCAATATTTACCTAGTTTTATATGTAATATAATCCCCTAATTTTTTGGACATTCAATGCCCAAAAGATGAATTTTAATGTTTTTATGATGAAGAAGGTTCCATCTCTGATAGATAAAAAGTGTCACAAAATTCTTTATTATTGTTTTTCACAGCCCTAACTCCTCTTTCCCAGGTAACAGGGTAAACAGGTAAGAATCCCCACAGGTGCATGTAGATGAGGATGCTGAATCAAGTCAGGGCACATCCCTGTGACTACGTAGGGGGGAAAAAAAGAGTTGTTACTCAGTTTATTCAGCCTCAAATAAAACAAAACAAAAAGCCAAAAGTTCTGAAAGGAAAAAATATTTCATGAGCCTTTTTTTTTTTCAGAAAAGGTTTTATTATGCACAGACGGGAGGGAGGGGCTCAATTCTTCTTACCGGCCGCTTTCCTCATGGCGGCCAGGACGTTGCGCAGCTCCTCTCTCTTCCTCTTGGCGCGGGGCGTGCGTCCCCACCCATTTCTTGATGAATTTGAGGGCCCGCTTGTCCTTGGAGACCTTGAGCAGCTCCACGGCCCGCCGCTCGTAAGGGGCGAAGCCACACACCTCCCGGATCACGTCCCGCACGAACTCGGTGTGCTTGGTGAGGCGCACGCGGCGGCGGCTGCGCCTCGGCTTGCTCACGTTCTTGGTCACCTTGTGGCCTTTGTTGAGGCCCATGGCCACGGGACACTGCAGAGCCATGGCTGCCGCAGCGGAAGGCTTCATGAGACTTCTTGATTTTCATCCTACAATAGTGGATGTTTGCATGTGCAGTCTTGGCTATTAAAATGGCATATTTTATTAAGCATGTAAATTTTGTGGGTTTTGTTTTTTGAAATGTAAACACAGTAAACTTTGCCTTAGATTTATCTAGCAAGTGAAAATAGATTCATGAATTGCATGATATTTTCCGTGCGATCATTCTGGTCCTAAGGTCTTTTTTTAATATTACATTTTTATAAGGATTTTTTTCCTAGTAGTATTTACTAAAATACTTAAAAGACTGCCTATGAAATATGTTTAAATGAAAGGTTAACTCCTGATAATTTCCTCAGATTATCCTAAATGTTCCTTTTTGAACAAGAAATATTCTTTTAAATTTCTATTAATAAAACTTTACCTCCTACAAATGCAGTAGAAACCCATGCTCATCCATTATTCACATCCTGTCATTCTCTGATTAGAGGTTGGCAACCTAGGAACAGAGAAAAATTAGTTAATGATAAGGTGGGTTATTTTCCAAACTCCACCTTGAACATTAAAATGTACATCTTTCATGAAATATTCCTAGTACTTTGTATTTTTCCTGTTGCGTATTTGCACTTATACTGAAATTCAATATAGTATGTAGTTTCTTCCCCAAGTACATAGGGATAGACTTAAACAAATTATTCATTTTGTTTTCTGATAAACAAAGTAAAATTGTGTGTATCTATAAATGTCCTTAAAACTACTTGGCAGCCTAGGTTTCTTAATTTAAAGAACTTTAAAATGGGTGAATGAAAGAAATAAATTACAGCAAGATTGAGGAACTATTTATCTGTCTGTCATTTTTACACACAAACACACAGGAAATCATGTAAGTGTATTTCCAAAATTTCTGCTTCTGTAGTTTGTATCTGGCATCATTGCTCTCATTTATACTGTTATTTCTATACTTACATTTTCTTTTTTCACACTTACCTTTTAACTGGTTATTTCAGTGGAAGCACTCAACCTTCTCCTGAAAGGTACCCACATTTCATTTTCTGTGACTTTATTTCCAGTTCACTTTTTTAAAAAAAAACTTGCGGAGGATCCTGGAAGTGACTTGGAAACAAGTGTTTCTGCCTGGATTGTATTACAAGCAGAGAAACTGAACTTTTGCATCCATTTTTGTTTTATACAGAGATGCTATCAAAAACAGTTCACAACTGACCTGGGAGGGTCCCCGACTATAGCCTTGCTGAGACAGCTTGTCACCCAGTTGTTGGGTCCTGGGGAAATATCCAGGCAGTAGATATTGTGGGAAACTTGGGGAATGGGGACTTGGAGTGGTAATGGTTTATAAGCCAAGGAATTGTTTCGGTATCGCAAAAGCTAGTATGGCTATGTCTGTGGATCTTGGCTCAGTGGACTCATGACACATCTGCTCCAGGATAATTTGTCCAGATTGTGCCAGGAGGAAGGTGGTATTTAATACTAATGATTACAGGAAAAGTAATCCTTATTACTTGCATGGCTTGAGTTTTTAAGAAAAAAAAAATTGGTGAAAAATCCTTAGGCCTTCTCAGCCATGTGCAGGGCTAACCCTCCAGTGCCCACATCATGACAATTGGAGGAAAAGGCACAGTGAACTTCTCTCTTGTTACTTTCAGGTCCCCAATGTGGCATTTCATGGGAGCAGTGACATCTAGTGTTCCCTCCTAAGAGAGCAGTGACGCTCAACTTAAGCATGTCTGTTTCAGAAGTGGCCACACACTTGGCTACTTCTTCCAGGGTCTGACTTTCACCATTTTTGAAGGCCATCACATTAATCTAAGTCAGGGGCCTGGTCTCTTCCAGATTTTCATAACCATTGGGGCAGATTTGACTGGGAGGCCAGACATTTCCTGCTATTCTGGCCCCATTCCACACAGTCTTCAGCTCAGAGGCCCCCTGGGAATAAGGCCTTTCTGGGACCAATCTGAGGATTTGCAAAGAATTTTAAGTGAGCTCAAAACTGCTTTTGATAAAAACAGGGTAGAGGCTGAAGCCCAGCCTTTTTCTCCTAATGCATTTTGACAAAATTGGTTGTTTTGAATTAGATGTGATGGGATTGGAAAGCTCTTAAGAAATAAAAATGAAAATGCACCAGAATTTTTTATGGTTCTACGTGGGCTGAAGTTTGCTGTTCGTTACCAGATTTTTTTTTTATGCTTGGAATTTCATGAATATGTGTTTTATTTGTATTTCTTGGTGAGCACAGCTTGGATGAACTGAATTGGAGAGAGATGGATCTTTAAAAAGGTGCCACAAATTGTTGCCACCCCTCATTCCTGAACACCCCCACATCACTGACCTCTAAGGGCATGCTGGTATTTAAGAATAGCCTGTAAACCACTGTTTCTGTTTTTGTTTTTAGTCCAATGCTGGTGGCAGGGAGGTGTTTTTGTTGTTTCTTATTTACAGAGATCAAGTCTTGCTGGGCTGGACATAGTCAGGCTTGGGGTGATATGTACCTTTGAAATTCCTAGTTGCTCTCTTTCCCTCATTCTCTTTTTATTTCAGTGTAAACTAAGTCTTGAGGATGACACTCTCTCTTGCAAAGTCTGTCAGAAAGACATTTTCATAGATCCCTTCAGTCCCTTGAGTTATAAGCAAAAATGAAAAATACCTGGTTATTTCATCACTAGTGGGCAGGTCTTAGGGTTGCTACTCTTGGCGCCATTACTGGCACCTGGCTTGGCTAGTGATGTCAGAAATTGAGTGCTAAAACACCTCTTGTTCAGTGATTCTAAAACATTTCATTGTTGTAGACACACACACACACACTTTATTTTTATTTTTTAGTTTTTGAAAGTTTGTACAGAATGGCATGAATGGTATTCTGAGTTGGGGTTGGGGGAAGGAGCCTGAAGCGCCATCTGCTGGTTCCTTCCCTTTTCTTGCAAAACCCTTCTTGTGGTTAAAAAAATACATATCCATTATTTGAAATTCAGCCGTTCTCCAGATTCCAAAACAAAAGTCTCATGAAAAGCTTCTTAAAAGCTGGCATCAACGCATTTATTGGTGTGTAGATTTCCACCGGGGTGAGGGGGCCAGTGACAAGGTAACCCAGTCAGGATGGAAGTGCATTTCATTAACCAGTCTACTCATTTGGATCAAGTTAGCCAATTCCTAGAGCAGTAACCCAGAGATCCTTCCTGAGCCATAAATAGATCCTTTCTGTTCATTCATTTCTTCGTCCATTTACTAAACAAATGTTTACTTAGCATGTGCTGTGAGCCAGGCACGTGGGACAATGCATCAGTGAACAAACATTTCTTGTTAACCTGTATCCACCCTGGGAAATTCCTTGCTCTCTTGGGTTTACATTTTATTGGGAGATACACTAAACAGTAAACCTAATGAGTCTATTGTTTCATAAGGCAGAAGCTCAGAACTGTTGCAGAAAACAGTGGAGATCAGGATAAGGGAGCCTGGGAGTGTGCATTTCAGTCTTCTGTGGGAAGGTCCTGTAGTCCGTGTTGAGAGAGTGTCTTTTGAGCAAAGCTAGAGGTGAGAAAGAAGTTGGGCAGATATGCAAAAGGAAGATGCTCCAAGCAGAAGGAAGAGCCATGACAGAGGTCTAAGGAGGAAGTTTGCCTAGTGTGTTCTGAAACACCTAGAAGACCGCGTGGCTAGGGTGGAGAGGGAGGGAGGCAGCGGGCATGTGGGAGATGAGGTGAGAAGTGAACCAGGCCAGCACATATGCTAAAACATTTCTTGTTGCCCTGCCTCCACCCCAGGAGATGCTCTGCCCCTTAATCACCTTTAATGGTCTTTCCTTGCTTGGGATGATTGTTCATATTCCAGCTTTCAGTTGGAATTTCCCACAAGCACAAAGAGCGTCTTGTATCTTGGGCATCATTCTGTGTCAGGATTGATGCGCTTTTTAACCCCCGGATTACATTTTGTGGGATGTTCTAAATGTTTTGGGGAACACTGAATTCTAACTGTTTGCTTGGGGGCTGGGATGGCCACAGCCTCAGCAGATGACTTTGGTTGAACCTGTCATCAGCAATTTCAGAGAAATATTTCTTGTTGGACTAATTGGTAACAAATGTAAATTCCTTGCTAGAATGTGACTTAACTCCGAAGCTGTTTTTGCCATTAGTGGGATGGCAATGTATCATTTTGACTAATCAATTCAGTGAAATTACCTATCGATTAAGTCAAATTGACAAGTGATTTGTTTTCCTGCTGTATTGATCCTCATTGATTTTAATTCAGTTCAGTACCGTTGAAATGGTAAAAGTATAGATTCTTCCAATTTTAGCTCCCAAGGGGCATGAAATATTCTCTGTCGTAAATTTTTTATTCCATAGATGAGAAAATGGAGTCTCTGAGAGTTTTTCTTTTCTGATGTACAGCACAACCATTCAATCAGCTGTGTGTGTGTGAAATTTATCTCTTATGATAAATACTTCTACCTGCAGAATTCAGAATGGTATTTTTCCACTCTTGTTCTTACAGGAAGACAGGCGAATCTCAGAGGTTTGTTGTTTATAACTTGTTCCTTTTTTGCCTCAAATATAAAGTGACTCAGCAGTCACTGTTCTCTGAGGGTGGGGAAAGAAGTGATTTGAGCTGGTGGTGAAAAACAGAGAGAATCAGATGACCTGATGATTCAGTTTCCAGGTGCAGTTGGCAAAGACATTTGACCTTCTCAGAAAGGTCAGGCTCTGAGGACAAGATGTTGTCAACTTTTATTTTTATTTTTTTAAAGTTTATTTATTTAATTAATTTATTTTTTGGTGGGGGGAGATAATTAGGATTATTTCGTATTTATTTATTCTTAGGAGAGGTAGTAGGGATTGAAGCCAGGACCTCATGCATCCTAAGCATTTGCTCTGCCACTTGAGCTGTACCCTCTCCCCCTCAACTTGTAAATATCTCATCGGAAAATGTGCCTCCTGATCCTTCTCCCATGTCCCCTCTTGATGCACACAGCCCTGGGTCACGCTGTCAAAGGCAGAAGTGAGCCAGCACAGAAGACATGTTAGAAATTCTATAAGGCTCTGCATTTCACCTATAGATGAAGTAGCCCTGTTGGGGCATCCTTTGGAGTATAAAAACTTGGGGAAGTCCGAGTATTCTATTCTGATCAGTTTTAATGTTTGCATTTCCCGCAAGTTCAGGAGCTTCCATGAGTCACCTAATCACTGACACATTTTACTTTCCATCTTAGCTTCTCTTCCTAACTACTTATGGGATATTATTATCTATGTTTTATTCTATACTCTAGAGGATCCTAAAGGATGAACTTAGAATTCTTCCCTTTTAGGAACCCCCTCCCCCACTGCACTGCTGATGGAAATGTAATTTGGTGCAGCCATTATGGAAAACAGTATGGAGATTCCTCCGAAGACTGAAAATAGACTTACCATACGATCCAGCAATCCCATTTCTGGGCATATATCCAGAGGGAACTCTAATTCAAAAAGATACATGCACCCCAATGTTCATAGCAGCACTAATTACAGTAGCCAAGACATGGAAGCAACCTAAATGTCCATCGGCAGATGCCTAGAAGCTGTGGTATGTTTTTACCATGTAATACTGCTCAGCCATAAAAAAGAATAAAGTAATGCCATTTGCAGCAACATGGATGGACCTAGAGATCGTCATTCTAAGTGAAGTAAGCCAGAAAGAGAAAGGAAAATACCATATGATATCACTCATATGTGGAATCTAAACAAAGAAAGAGAGAAAGGACACCATGAACTCATCTACAAAACAGAAACAGACTCACAGGCATAGTAAACAATCTTATAGTTACTGGAGAAAGGGGTGGGAAGGGATAAATTTGGGAGTTCAAGATTTGCAAATGTTAGCCCCTATATGTAAAAATAAATTTTAAGAAAGTTTCTTCTGTAAACTGAACAGGGAACTATGTTCAATATATTGTAATAACCTTCAATGAAAATGAATATGAAAAGGAATACATGTATGTACATGCATGACTGGGACATTATACTGTACACCAGAAATTTACACATTGTAACTGACTGTACTTCAATTTAAAAAAAAAGAATTCTTCCCTTTTTTAGGAAAATACAGTCTTGTTTGTGATATAGAGAAATTAGCCTGGATGGGGCATGGGGCAGTTCTGCCTGGCTGGCTGCTCTGCTCGGGTTAGAGAGGTGCTCAGCTGAGACAGAGAAGAAAGACTAAATGCCAGGCAACTTGATGATCCCTTGTAGAGGCTCCCAAAGTTCTCCATCCTTTTCCTTAATTTGTTAGGATTTTCAGAACTCAATACCTCTTCCTATTCCAGTGCAAGTATAAAACTCATTCCAAGGACAAGGAGCAATAATATTGATTGTGTCCCAGAGCAACATGGAAATGAAGGATTTACTGGTACTCCTGCCACACTCCCATCTGCCAATTCCCACAACTGTTGTTTGCTTCTATTAGAATTCATTAGTTATTTCACAAGGTTCTATTGAAGAAACTTGTTGCCCGCGAGCACTTAAAAGCACTTTAAAAGACCTTGGTAAATCTGTTAAAAAGAAGTAAAATGTTTGAAAAAGATATCTCTTTCTCCCTTAATATAGTTTTTGTCTTCTTCATTGAAGCCAATCCAGAATCTTGGACTGCATTTTGGGTCGTATCTTTATCAAAAATGGCACTGTTTACTTTCCAAAAGTAGCATCGACTAAATCATCATTGAGGTGGAGTTGCTTTTCATAGATGTCTTCCAGCTAATAAATGAAGACAGAATCTAAGACTTTTGATTTCACCATTCTTCAGTCCTGATGACTGATTGGCTGTAGGCAGTGATATCAGTAGTTGCTATACATTCTTTACAAAGAAAGGGAGAAGCTGGCATCACGTTCCTCCTGGTGGGAGTACACAGTATGACTAACTGTAGAGTTCTTGCCAAAGTCAAATAGGAATCTGGTCAAGTCTCTAGATCTAACTAGCCATCTACACTGCAGATTTCATGTAAAATGAAAATACAGGGATGCAAAACCCAGGAACGCAGAAAATTCTGCAGGGCAAATGGCTACTTTTCTTCCGTAACCAAATTGCAAGGGAAACATGGGAAGAGATGGTGGGGAACCTGCAAATGAAAGAAATTTAAGACCCAGCAACCAGTTGCACTGTATAAACCTTATTTAGATCCTGACTTAAACAAAAGATTGAAAAGCAAATGCTCTGAAACAATAGGGAAAATGTGAACACAGACTGGATATTTGCTTATATTAAAAAAATCACTGTTAACTTTTTCCCCAATTTTTAAATGTATATATATTTTCAGATTCTTCTCCATTATAGGTTATTGTAAGATATTGAATATAGTTCCCTGTGCTATATAGTAGGAGCCTGTTGTTTATCTTATACATAGTAGTGTGTATCTGTTAATCCCAAATTCCTAATTTATCCTCCACTCTTCCCTTTGGTAACCATAAGATTATTTCCTATGTCTGAATTTGTTTCTGGTTTGTAAATAAGTTCATTTTTATAATTTTTTTATATTCTACCCATAAGTGATATATTTGTCTTTGTCTGACTTAGTGTGATAATCTTTAGGTCCATCCATTTTGCTACAAATGTCATTATATCATTCTTTTTATGGCTAAGTAATAGTCCATTGTATAAATATACCACAACTTCTTTATCCCATCATATGTCCATAGACATTTAGGTTGCTTCCAGGTCTTGCCTATTGTAAATCGTGCTGCTATGAACATTTGGGTACAGTATCTTTTCAAATTAGAGTTTTTATCTTTTCTGGATATACACCCAGGAATGGGATTGCTGGATCATGTGGTAGTTCTGTGTTTAGTTTTTTAAGGAGCCTCCATACTGTTCTCCCTAGTGGCTGCACCAGTTTACATTCCCATCACCAGAAGAATCACTGGTAACTTTTTAGTGTGTGATAATGGCTCTTGTTATTAGATTCTTTTTTAAATAGTTCCAGTCTTTCAGAGATCTAGGTTAAAAGATTCATGAATGAATTGGAAAAAAGTAGTGTGAAGGTCAAAAAGTATATGGAATACAAATAATGTGAAACTTGTCTCAAAAATCATGCTTTCCACTGTTAACTATTTATATGACTGATGAATCCCATCTGACCCAACTTGAGAAGTCTCCATGTTTCGCTGTCAATCACCTGCATATGTTACAGGCATCACACCCAGCCAGGGGAAACCATTCAAACAGGATTCTAAGAATTACTAATTTTGCTTCAAAAAAAATTCTATTGTTTTGATACATTTTACTTAATCTTCACATATCTGGCCTTCATATATGAATGATGGTTTAATCATATTTTCAGCACTTCTACTTACGTTATACTGATTTTTGATAATTGAGGTAAATAATCTCAACTTCACAGCTCTGTAGATATTATATCCTTAAAGAGGCTAGTCAGCAATGAATATGCAGCCAATATTTGTTAAATGAATAAATGAAATTTTAGCACTATTTTAAATTTTGTGTGAAAGCAAAAGATTGTACTCTTAATACATTCTTCTTGTTCAGTAATTACTGATTTAAGTATTTTACAAGATTTTTAAGAGTAATTGTAATTAAAAAGTAGTTTTAATACTTATGCAGAAAAAGACAGAGAACGTTCCACATTTTTTACATTAAGAAACTTTCTTTAATAAAAATATTACATACTCACTACTGAGAAATTCAAAAGTACCAAAGAAATCTTTACTCTATCACCAGACACAACCACTATTAACATTTTTATTTCCTTTTAGTCTTTTTAAAAATAGAGTTGCACTTGTATTAAGAAACATTCCTGTCTTCAATTTTAGAGACAGAATCCCATTGCATGAATGCTTTTCTTTTAAATTTCCTCGTGGTATTGTTTTTTTCTTTAATGAAACAGAAATTTTTAAGCCTTTTAGAAAATGGGAACTCTTGTATCCAGTGAAATGTGTACCAAAAAAACAGACAGTACTCACTATCAACACTTTCTGGTAGCATATAACTACACTGTAAGTGAAGAGGGCTGTTTTGAAATTTTTTAATTTATTTATATTCATTTTTTTGCCCTGAGAAAATTCGGCATATTATAATTTTTCATAATAGGTTTAGCTCGTTAAGTAATACTTTTAGATAAACCTAGAGATTAGTAATAGGAACAAATTATACTAAGGTATAAAATAAAGAAATAAAATATTACTCCTTTGCGATGCTCTGATTTCCTAAACCAAGCTCAGTTAATACTACTGTTGCATTTTGTCCCCTTTGCATGCAGCGGCTACCAAAATCTGGAGCAAGTAATCCTACATATTTTATTTGAACTCAACCCTATTGAACTTGAATCACTGTGAAGACCCACCCTCTGTTTCTTCCTCTGTCTCCCAATTTCAAATTGCTTTCTAGCCTGCAAGCTCAGCATGCATATAGGAAACAGGCTTACATAATTAGAGAAGTGAATTTTGAGAAGTGAGTTTTGCACAAATCTAAAGGAATTCCATTCCATTGAATAAGATTGCTTGACTCCTAGCCCTTCACTTGGTAGCTGCTTTACGCTTCCCCAAGGATTTCTTTGTCTAACCCCTGAGGGGTTGGAACAGATGTTCATTTTCTCATTTAGGGAGACTTAGGCAGCAGTGCAGTTTGGATCAGGTTAAAGTGAGTCGATGGAGCCTGGGTGAGAACAGGACCCCATGACCCTCAGTCTCTTGCATTATGGAGTCAGAGTTTATGCTTGGGGACAGGAGACGTGGGTTCCAGAACCATGACCAATCCAGTGTTGGAGTTCAGTCTCCCCAGGTCATGACTTTATTAAGGCTTCCATGGTCTGCAGAGAAGCCAAGTTCTGGAGTCTTAGGGGCAGAAAGGGGTTAAATGTTTTAACCCTCCCAGTCCACCTTGTCCCACCTACATCCTGACTCCAGCACATCTCACCCCAGCCCATCACCTTTCCTGACCTCTCTCCAGATTAGCTTAGCATGGGTACCAAAAATGTCTGTGTGTTTTGCTCATCTCCTCTCAAATCTTGGTCCTTTTCTGGCATCAGCAGAGCTTCTCTGCCCTCCAGACCAAGGCGTGCATATGCCATTTCCTTCATTATGCGTGAACCGCTAGTGCTCAGGTCTGGCTTTGGAGAATAAATTATTTTTTCTTAGATGTGATCCACTGTATTCTCGTATACTGGGAGGAGTCCCAACACAATCCCTGGCAGGGTGAGAAGAGGGGGAAGAAAGCAGAAATACGGCTATAGCTTCAAAGCCACTTCCGTTTTATTAAATCCATATGCAGTATAAGGATTTTATATGTCATCTCAACCATACTACAATAGTCTTTCACAATAAATAGTCTGTCCCCCATTTTACAGGACAGGAAATCATGGTTCTGGGAAGTGTGACCTGGGTAGGGACTGACCCAGGATTTGTGACACCACACGCAGGCTCTACCTTGATCCATCTTCAAATAATATTCAAATATTTAACACATGTTTCTAGTGGGGAGCAGGCTGGCAATGATGAGGGATGCTTTTCTATCTCCTTTCATTGGTGTGGACCATTTCAGCAGGAGTTGAACTCATTTTGTCAGCTTTCTAAGAGGGACTGAGAGATCTGAGATCTTTCCCCAAATTATTTTAGCCCTGTTTTAATGCCCCTTATAGACCGTCCTCTGCTTCCCATTCCTTCATTTGCTCTGACCCTTAATAGCTAGTAAGGGACATAGATGGGGTTTAAAATGTCATCTTCTTCTATTCTTTGCTTGTATCACCTCCAGCACTTAAGATTCTTAAGTGTGTGGTGAATTGAATGATCATTAAAGAATTAAAACCCTGATTGGCTACTCTCTTATATTTGTGTATCATTTTATGGTTTACAAAGAGCTTTCATGGCTCTAATGTCATTTAAATTTCACCCAGAAACTCAGGGGACATCACAACCAACCCTCCTTCACATGCAGAACAGGCTCCTCAGTAAGGTCAGGACATTCGGTCTTCTGCTTCCAAGTTTTACGATACTATGCAGCTCCTGTGTTCCTGGGTTTCTTTCAGACGATGCTACTGTCCAGCCTGGAAATAAGGAAAAAAAGGGAGACTGGAGGGAGGGTTACTTAGTAGCTGCAATTTCAAAACCAAGAGAATGGCCACTTTAAAATGGTTTCCTCACCCAGAGCCCTAAGACTGGTATTAATCGCCACGTTAGAGGCAGAAAAAGGAAGCCTTCCTTTGGAAAAGACTATAATGATAACACATTTCTTGAACTTTTAGTAACAGTTTTATGTTTCATTATATAATGGGCTTAGTAAAGCTTCACTTAAGATGGGATGCCCTTGGCTCTGGGTCTTAGCAAGTGAGTCAGGGTTTATCCAAAGCAAAAGGGGGGATAAGAGGCAAGACTTCCCTGCCTGAGAGAGGGGTAGGAGACACTCTCAGAGGGGTGATGGAGACTGGAAGGTTCAGGAGGGCTGGCCAGGAGGGAAGGCATAGATGGGAGCAGCTGACACCCCTGGAAGCTTCTGTACCAGAGGTCATATGATCAAAGAGATGGATGAAAATAATGGCCCAGTTGGGAGGGTGAACTCAGAGGAGAAAAGCCCAGAAATAGGATCCTCCATGTTTTCTCAATTCCATCCTTACTTAATTCCATCTTAATAAACCTGTTTATCCAAAGAGTGAGGGAGTGGTATCTTCAAAGTACCTTCTGAAAAGAGGAAAAGGTGGCAGACAACAGTTTTACATTCTATCAGAAGAGAAGACGAGCTTCCCACCAAGTCATGTTCCGGATACAGATGGAAGCCTTCCAGTCAAAAAGGGTGGGTTATCTGATGACTTGTTGAGATGGAAAGTCTCTTGTGCACTGTTCAAGGCAGTGTAGATTACAGTGAAGGATGTGGCCTCGAGGGACAAACTTTCTTTATTGGAATCCCAGCTCTGCTCTGTCCTCGCAGTGTGACCTTGTACGTTACACAGAGTGGTCACAATACTTAGAAGTGCACATGGGGACAAAGATTAGTCTATGACTTGCCGTTAAATCTCACACCATTTACGCTTTAAGTACAGTGCCTAATTTTCACTTGTTTTCTTTTTTATTTAATAGATTTCCTGGCAGTTTTAAAAAGCATGTTTACAGTGGGAAATAGGTATATATACGTAGGAAGAAAGATCCCAATTGTGTTTCTTATAGAGCCATGTGGATCATCTTGGCATAATTAGTATGAAAAATTAGTTATTACTCATTAGTATGGGTAATATTGACATACTAATGAAGAAAAGAAGATCAGAATGTTGCCAATCTGAAGCCTGAATCCAGAATTTCAGTTACACGATTTTATTTATTTATTCTTAGAAAACAAGAATGATTATTCCCATATTCAGGGGTTGAGGCAGAAGTTCAAAACTTTAGTTGTATTTCTGCTTGGGAAAATAGCAGAGATCTAAAATTAGTCTTATAAGACCACAGATATGTACCCGGCCAAATTTAATGTGGGATTTTAAAGTTCATGGAGTTAAATAGTTTAAAGCAGCACTGTACAAAGCAAATAGAAAGTGCACTTTTCAACATTTTTTTTTTGGTTTTATTTGGTAAGGTATCAAAATTGAGGAATGTATTTACATTTTTATGATAATGATACTTAAAATATTTGGCATCGCAAAAATATTAACAAAATGAGAGACTTTTTTTTTTCATTAAAGGGAGTTCTTTAGTGGGTATCATATTGGCTACATCAAAAGAAAACGCTTCTCTTTGTGGTAAAAGTTCCTCATTCTTAGCTACAGATTTCTACACTTGGAATTTAGTTTGTAGTTCCGTGTGGCACTGACCAGTGCTGAGCCATCATGTCAGAGCATTTTTGAAAGGATGTTTATGATTGAGTTATTTCTTTTTCTGCAGTTGCATAAATTTGAGTTAAGGTTTAATGAAATAAAATTAGGTATAACTTTAGTCCTACCATTCGGAAACACTGGATGATGACTGTAGCTCCTTCAATGTTTCCAAGTAAGCACGCACTTTCAAATCAAAAAACAAAAGGAAAAGAAAATCAACACAAAGAAGACTTGTGATTTAGCCCTCCATTAGTCAGCCTCAAATCTTCCTAGAGTATGTGAAGTCAAGTGACAGCAATTACTTTAACCTGAATCACTCAGTAACCAATTCTTAGTTTATTGGTCATGTTCCAAGATCAGCCACTATAATACCTGATAGAGGAAATTACTGACATCATATGTTACCACAATAGGTTCAAAAGGACTAACATTATTGGGCGGAAGTTAGGAGGGGGACCTGGCATCCTGGACTTGCTCATTCCCCACCACAGGCAGTGCCATCCAAAATGGAACAGTGAGGGGGAGAAGAGGTAGAACTTCCAAGAACATCTGAAATCAACAGCATACATTACTGCAATAGTGTACAATTTCCTTGAAGCTGGAAAATAAAAGCAAAAAGAATGAGCTCCACCCTGGGGAGAGACCATCCTGTCACTCTCATCTGCCACCTCCATCTTTTTTATGTGATTATTGATTAGACAAATGAGTATAACATGGGGCCATTTTATCAGCTGTGGTACAATTAGAACTATTGCCAGTAAATAAAGACATCGCATAGCATTAGTGTATGTGCTTGTCTCTTGAGATTTAAAAACGTTTTTCAAAATATATGGTACTAACTATTAATAAGAGACAAAGAATAAAATCAGGAGAAAAATTTAGTTTTTCCTTGGGGAAAAAAAAATCTATGAACACTGACTGAAGCAAAACATGGGATTCTTAAAGAATCATAGACATTTAAATCTCGAAGGAATCTTGAACATCATTTAGTCAAACCTCTTCATAGATGTCCTTTATTTCCTTAATTTAAATGATAAATGAACATTTCAAGTCCCATGGGAACCAGAAATCAACCAAGGGAGGAGATCCAGTGTGAGGGCATGTTGCATTACATTTTTGAAGCTTCTAGTCAACATTTCTGTACATGAAGGGATTAAAATGACCTGGGAGTTCCTCAAGAAAAACAAAATAGGAAAGTGCCCAATATCCATCATAGGCAGCCCAGGTCAGTTAAGGAAAAAGGTTAGTTGGCTGGAGTGAAAGGATACTGCTGAGAACTTCAGTTTTTGTTGTTGTTTTAATTCTAACAGCATATATGGAAGTGGCTCTGGCTAGGAATAGTCTAAATGCAAACTGAAAAATACTGCCCCAAATCCTAGGTGTTTGGTGGCCATAATGCACGGTTCACGGTGTTGCAATCAGGTATTTTATCTTGTGTATCCCTTGTGTGTATTTGAATCCTCTCTTAACTAGACTGCCATCTCTTCAAAGGCCCCTGCTGTTTCTTATCCATTGCACCTTCACTGGCACCTTAAGTAGCACTTCATAAAAACTAAATGATGTGTTAGTTGATGATTGATAGCTGTATCTTTAAAATAGAAACTTTATGCGCTTTAGCTGTGTGATTCAAAGGTAAAGAATGAGGAAGGTAGAGGGTGGGAGTGGGTATAGCTCAAGTGGTAAAGTATGTACTTAGCATGCATAAGGTCCTGGGTTCAGTACCCAGTACTGCCATTAAAAAAAAAAAAACTTAAAAAAAAAAAAGAATGATGAAGATATACCTTTCTGTTTTTCCCTGATTCTCTCCAGGAGCTCTGATTGCTTTCTGTGTCATTTATTCAAGACTTAAACTAGGAGTTATAGCTCTCAACACTTCTAGCATAAACCTCTTTATAAGCAACAAGAAACATTTCTTTTATAAAAGTCTTAGCCACAATGGTGATAATATCTGCAAAACTACCTACAAACCCCCATGTGAAACATACTAATGCCTTATTTTGGAAGTTCTCCTCTACTGGCTTTATTTTACTTCCCTTCCCTAAGCACATAAAAACAATCACAAAGGTATTTATACAAAACATTTCAAGCTCTCTTTTGAAGATAACGATGATACATATTTTATGAATTTTTTTCTTTGGGGGTGGTGGTTAATAACTGAAAGACCTTTTTAGAAGCTTAGTAAGAAGAATTAGCCTACAGGGAAGATGATAGACTGCTATCACTAATACACTAACACTGCCCAGGGACCTTTATATGTAGTCACCTACTTAATTCTTATGACTGACCTATGCAGAATTTTTTTTTTTTTTTTTTTTTTTTTTTGGTTTTTACCATTCTCATTTTACAGGAGAGAAAATTTAGAAACAGAAGGCGTTAAGTAACTTGTCCAACAGTTACACAGCCAAGATCTGGAGTACAACCCTGGCTCTATAGCCACATGCTTAACCAGTGGTACACCCTCTTGAATGTACACAAAGTATGGAGAAATGAATCATTTCATTCATTTCATCATTTCAATCAATTCATGGTTTGCAATGTTTGCTTTAGTGAGCTTAAGAAGTTTATTGACTTATCTTTGAATCTGTAAAAATATTCTTCTACAGGGTCAGCATTCTGCTAATCTCATACTTTAATGGTTGGCCTCAGAATGAGTTTGTGTCATCCAGTGGCATCAGTGAGCTGTGTAATGTCATCTTTGCCTCCTGCAATTTTTTTGGAAAGTTAAAAGAAAACAATATTTTTGTGTATTCATTAAAAGCATAAAAGCATAATGCATTTCCTAGTGTCTTTTAAATAGTTTGTAGAGCTTGGGAAAACACAAAGATATGTTCCACACACGTGTTTTTCACATGAAATTGGTGAGGGTCTGGCGTCACAGCCCCGCCCACTGATCATAGAGCCTCTACACTGTGTTCCCGGGGTGGCCGTCCTTCCAGGGACCACTGAGGTCGCACAAGGCAGATTCCTGCACCGCAGTTTACACTAGAGGTTGGAGCACTTGAGTCTGCCTCTCAGGTTATTAGAAATGTTGCCACTTTGATGTGTTTAGTGACCTTCCACTGTGATTTTTGTGTGTTGCTTTAAAAACTTGTAAGCACTTGAGATTTGGGAGCTAGTCTCTAGTGGAAACATCTGTTTATTTCTATTCCTCTGTCTAGCTAGGTTTCTTTTTCTTAGGTTAAAAAAAGGGATAATGTCCTAAAAAGGGTGGGGGGGGAAGAAGGGGGAAGAGGGCACTGGGCTGGGAGTTGAGGATTGGAGTTTGCTCTCAGGCTCCGTCAAAACTGTGACTCTAAGTAAAGAAGTTGGGTCACTCTTTGAGGGTCACTGTTAAAAGATCCAAGCGTTTACTAAGCACTAACTGGTAGGCATCGTGCTAAGTCTTTGCAACTTGCCTTTGATCAGCAGGCATCTTTTGAGCTCCCACTATGTGTGAAAGAAGTACTACCCTAGATTCTGTGGGGTATGAAAGAGTATAAAAGAAGGCCCCTTCTCCCAGAGCTTATCCACTGACTCATGGGCCGGATATTACAGCAAATCTTCTTCGAAAATTCATTTCAGTAGTAACTTGGGTTTAAAAAAATCTTTTTTGTGTCCCTTCCTCTGTCTCCACTCCTGTTTTAAACATGGCCAGCAGGTGCCCTGAGCTCAGGAGGATTAGTCAGTGTCCCTGTCCCACGCAGTCAGCTGCTGTCACTGAGTGCCCATCAGACCAGCTGAAACCCCCCCCCCCCAAGTCTCCAGTGTGTTCCTGCTCAGAGCTCAGGAGGCTCCTGCTGGTGTGAGGGTAAGACTGCAAACCTAAAGCAGAGACTCACCATCCCTGTTTGCTGGCACTAAGGTACGTCAAAGACCTGAGGCAGGCAGGGCTTGGCGGTGGAGCGTAGGCTGTGAAATTAGAACTTGGAGGCCAGTTCAAAACTGGTACCAGTTATCCAGGAGAGACACGTGTCCTCCTGCCTTGGGGTCCTGGGACACTGCAGTGTGGTGGTGTGCCCTAGTGCGCCGAGGGCAGAGTGGAGCTTGATGGGGAATCATAGTAGAAAGATAGGCAGGAATCGGCCCAGACAGAGGGTGTTCTTGCTGTGCTGAGAAGTCTAGGCTTTGTTCACTGAGGATTTCATGGCTGAGTGCTCGTGAAAAGACACTTGCAGCCTCACGCGCTCTCCTGGCCCCCCGTTCTGCAGCGCAGCGCGTACCCTGGTTTGCTCCTGATGTTTCCTTGCCCAGATGTAGGCTGACTTTAGGGCTGGAAACATGGAGACTGTTTCCTGAAACACTCCTCCTCACTGCATCTGGCAACTGGTTTTGTACAGCTCCTCATCTCCATCCCAGACACAACTTTATGATTGGCATCCAGTGTGCTCGGATCCAAACCCTGATTAAAATCTGTTTTGTCTTTCAGATTCTTGACACTGTGTCATTAAATTCTTCCAACTCTAATCCAGTCCTCACTTAACAGAACCGAAACATTTCATAGCTGGTATTCCAAGACTGCCCTCCCACCTGTGCCCTGATACTGCCCTGTTGAAAGCCAGAGTTCTGAGTTCTACCAGGGTTATTTTCTTATCACAGATCCACATGAGTTTTTTCATTTTTGTCATTCTTTGATTAATGACATTTCCAAATCTTTTCTGACTAATGTGAACCTAAAAAACAAAACAAAACAAAAACAAAAAAACCTAAATCTTATCTGAGGAACTATTTGCTAAAATTTCTTAAAAGACCCTCTTTAAGTTGTTTCAAATAGTGTAGCCTGAGTGAGTTGACTGCCCGGGGGTCTGGGAGTAGAGTAATTAGAAACCCCTTTGTGATCTGCTCTAAGAATGACCTCATATTTGCCCAGAATAGCTTCCTTCAGATAATAGTAACTGTTACAGTGCTGTAATTTTTAAAACAGTGTGGAAAAGTACTCAAGGGAGCTGTCAGAGGCCTGAGTTTAAGCCCCATCTCTGCCATCAACTAACTCAATAGAAATCCATTCAACTATTTTTGGCCTCAGTTTTCCAGAAAATGAAAGGGAGCCTGATTAGATTATTTCCAAAGACTAGAATTTTGCAATCGTGAGTTTCTTTTTTCATTACAGGAGCAGTATGAACTCCGAGGAAATATTGTAACATTTGATGGTAGCTATACCCTAAATACTTTTAGTAAGGTTTGAACCTTGTTAAAAAAAAAAAAAATCTTTTCAATGGTAGCCATATTCTTTAGCAAAGTTTGCCACCTAGTGGCCACAAAGACTGAAACAGAGCTTTGATTTATACAGTTGAACCCCTTACTGGGTTTAATTGACCATTGAACACAATGATTAGACTAAGTTTTAAAACCTTGTGTCTGCTTTGAAAGTAGGAAACTACTCTCAATACCAGCTAATCTTGGATCTTTACATTTTCCAGATTCTATTTTTAGTTTCTAGACAACCCCCTCTCCACCCCCAACCCCCCTACCCCCACCCCAAATCTTTTAAAGCCCTAAATGCTTTTGTTTGTCTCAGAGAAACAATTTGGGCTCTAGGACCTGAGTACCACGTGAGGACATGTGCATATTATTTTAGATTTGTGGATTCTTTTCCTTTAAATTGAAATGTAGTTGATTTACATACAATGTTGTGTTAGTTTCAAGTGTACCGCAGAGTGATTCAGTTTTACATATATATGTGTGTGTATGTATTTTGTTTAGATTCTTTTCCATTATAGGCTATTACAAGATATTGAATATAGATCCCTGTGCTCTACAGTAGGTCCTTGTTGTTATCTGTTTTATATATAGTAATGTGTATCTGTTAATCCCAGACTCCTAGTTTATCCCTCCCCTCTCCCCCTTATAACCATAAATTTGTTTTCTATGTCTGTGAGTCTATTTCTGTTTTGTAAATAAGTTCACTTGTATCATTTTTTCAGGCTGTGGGTTACTTTTGAGTCTTATGTAGACAGCTGCCTTACCAGTTTGGCAACTTACATGACCTTTGAGTAGCCTCATATTCTAAAAAGTATTTGAAAATCTTCAGCATGAAGGGTCAAGTATTATCTTCATAAAAATATCAAATGACTGGAATCATAAGAATAGGTCATGCTCTGCATACTCATAACAGAAAGTATGAGTATTCTATTGACATTTGACAGATGCCTGAAAACATATTCTACTTGACATTTTGCTTGATTCCACTTGGACCCTCTCTTGGACAACATTAGTCGGCAGTCCAAAAAAACATGTTGCAAAAGATTTGCAGTGACTCAAATAGCTAACTATCTCTTCCTGCATGTATAAAACTTAACTGAAAAGATGATTCAAATGTGTAAGCACATTTGACTGACCTTTATGATTGGATTACCGCATTCTGTTGACTCTTATTTTGTGGTTGGCTTTATTCCTTTGATAACTATGTAAGTTTAAAAAGCTAAAGATCTAATCTGTTCTTAGAAACAATGATCAGTACATCTATGTAAACTAAAAAAATAGGTGCAGTGTATTGTATATACGTATTTACATAAAGTATAATGTGTATGTGCAGTCAAACTGCAATAATTCTACCTAATAAAACTGAAAAAGGGGGAAAAAAAAGATGATTCAAGTCTTTGCAGAGAGTTGATTCCTATTCTAAAGGATGACTTCTGCTCTGCATTTTGGTAATTTGCCTGCAGTGAAATGATGAGAAAGTGGAAGGTGTTAACAAGTAGCTCACTATTCATTGTTTTTTTGGTTTTTTCTGGGGAACAAATCCAACTGCTTTCTGGACATCTCCTCTTGATTTTCTCAAAGATGCCTTACACTCAATCATGTCCAAAACAGAAATTGTGGTCTTGCCTCTCTCAGACCTGGATTATTTCCAGTCTTCTTTCCCTCAGAAAATGGCATTTGTCTCTGACTGTTACACAATTACACACATCAAGAACCTAAGGGTCATTTCTTGATAACCTTGATTTCTCTTGAAATCATTTATGTGTTCGCAGTCAAAAGAAAAAAGAAAAAAAAAGAGCCAAACTGTCATAGCAAACACGTAAGGTAGGTGTTGTTTGACCCCCATTTTAGAGATGAGACTACTGAGGCACAGAGTGGTTAAGAAACGTGTACAAGGTCACCGAGCTTGTAAGTTGTAGGCCTAGGATGTGAACCTAGTAACTGGGGTGTGGAATTTGTACACTCACACAAGAGACACTCCCTTTAAATGTAGGAAAAACAACGCTACCCCCAAATTATCATTATTTTTAATACTGATTTTGAAATTGAGGACAAAGCAACAAGACATGAATTACAAATAAAATGAATATTGGAAAGAAATGGATGATCCTATCATATGTAAAACTAAAAAAATAAAAATCATCGGGTGGAAGGCATTTTAGAATAAAAAATGTTTCACCAGGGGTAGATGTAAGGAAAAATACAGAAGATATTCTAATATTGTATAATGAGTTTTTATAATTCATTGAAGAGACTACATTTAGAGTAACAATAAAATGTTTACTTTTTTATGTTTGCTCTACTTCGTTACATTAAATATACAGTTGACCTATAAAAAGTTACTTGGAAAACAGAAATTAAACATTAATTAACAATAGGCATTAAAATCAGGCAAGGGAAAATAAATGTAAAAACTAAGATGTATTTGAAACTCCCACGGATGAACTTAGAGGTGTGTATGACATATTTACACTGGAAAATAAGCATCTCCCATCAAGGCGTCCCTCTCAGGTGGATGAATATAAGGCTTGGAAGCGGACAGGAACATCTGCATTGCAGGCAAGATTGGCTGAGTGGACCTCATTGGACAATGAAGGGTCAGCTGTCACGAGTGGCTTGCCCTAGAATACACAAAGCTATCTTTTCAGCTACTGTGTGTGTCAAGAAAATGGGTAGATTCCATTGAAGACTAAGATGGTGCATTAAAACTACACCACAGAGGATCCCTTTCCCAGTGCCTAGAGAAAAAAAGCAAAAGTTCATTAAAAAGGCAAAAAAAATTTTATCAACAGCAACCAAATAAGAAAAGAGGCATAATCTAAAGCAATAATCTTCAAAACACTGGCATCTAAGGAAACAGATTTTAGAGCAGAGACATATCATATGTCTCAATTCTAATAAGTTAGAAGTTCTGAGAATGTCTACACATATCTTTATATTTTTCTTCTAAAAGTAAGGAGTCATGGAAACTATTGAGAAATGGGTGAAACAAATTATTAAACAGTAGGACCAACACTTACTGAAGAAATGTGAACTTCAAACCTACATGATGAACTGAAGAAGTTTTCCAAAGCAAGGGAAAGGGGTCACTCCATCACTTGACAAGTAGCAAAATCTCAGAAGAAAGACAAGAGCCCAGGTATTTATAACAGGGACTTCCTGCTATTTAGTTGAGCCCCTTATCCCTGCACCTCTATCCCAGCCACACACACACACACTCACTGCTGTCATTTCATAAATAATAGGTAAAATGTGATATATTTACCCATTGAACTGTAACTCAGAGGCGAAAACAAATGGATCTGAAGTATCTGAGAAAAAGTGTCAATTTTCTTACCCTCTAACAAATAAAATGGTTGGGCAGATCTGCTGCCTAAACATGAACCAAAAAACAAACAAACAAACAAACAAAGAGCAAGCAAAATGCCACCTCCAAAACCATGTCAAGACAGGGGCATACAGTGCAAAAGAAAAAGAACCCACAGCCAAATAAACACCAAGGTGCGGAAAGAAATTTCTCACAATTGCTTCATCTGTGGTGTGATTGAGAGGAGCATGTATTTAATAAAATAGCCACTCATGGAAAACATGAAAAAGCAATAGAATTTTAAAAAGGGAATGGCAGATCTAAGGAAATAAAGGACTGACACACTATCATTGCCAAACAAATGTATCAGATGAGCAAAGAAAAGATTAAACTCCCTTGAAAACTGAATTACTGACACAGAGGAAAGTCTTGGGATAATCAGAGTGGCTGCAGATTTTTCATCTAATATTAAAAACAATTACATAGCAGCACTATTTACAATGGCGAAGACAAGGAAGCAACCTAAATATCCATTGACAGATGACTGGATAAAGAAGTTGTGGTATATTTTATGTGGTGTGTGTGTATATGTATGTGTGTGTGTGTGTGTAATATGTGGTATATATATAATATGTGGTGTATGTATATTATATAATTATTATATATATATGATATGTGATCTATATAATGGAATACTACTCAGCCATAAAAAGACTAAAATCATGCTATTTGAAGCAACATGAATGGACCTGGAGATCATCATTCTAAGTGAAGTAAGCCAGAAAGAGAAAGGAAAAAATACTGCATGATATCACTTATATGTGGAATCTTAAAAAACAGGAGACAAATGAACTTATTTACAAAACAGAGACAGACTCACAGACATAGAAAACAAACTTATGGTTACCAGTGGGGAAAAAGGATGGGGAGGGATAAATTGGGAGTTCAGGATTAGCAGATACTAGCTCTATATATAAAATAAACAATAAGGACCTACTATCTAGCACAGGGAGTTATATTCAATACCTTGTAATAGCCTATAATGGAAAAGAATATGAAAAGGAATATATATTAATATATATATAAATATATATATATAAATATATATAAATGAATCACTATGCTGTACACTGGAAATTAACATAACATTGTAAATACTTTAGAAAAGCAATTAGAGAAAAACAGATAGTTAAAGAAGGCAGACAGAGATGAGCCAACTCAAGGATGATTGCTAATAGAACACGAGATACATTCTTTGAAATGAAGAAAAATATGGAGACTGCCAGAGTCCATCATAGTCCATAAAAATACTATACAGAATACCTGTTAAACTTCAAGAATTGAAAAAATATACACCTCTTAATGCCAGAGAACAATGAAACAGTCTCTACGAAGTTCTGAGGGAAAAAGCATGTGATGGAAGTACATTGTTCCCACTTCAAATGTCCATCCAGCATAATGGCAAATATGAGAAGCCTCAGAGAATATATTATCCGTGAGCCTTTTTTGAGCCACTTATTTGACAATGAAATGCAGTCACTTAATACTTGCATCAAAAAAGAGAACTCAAGAGAAGAAGACCCTGTGGGAAAAGGTCCCTAAAAAGCACTTAATTCATTTAAATGTTGAACTGATACCAAACAGAAGTATGTTGCCTAACAACAGAAAGTATGTTATTAAACATTAGGATATAAAAATAATAATATAAAGAAATAAGAAGTGAGGAATGGGGACGTGAAAGGAAGTATGTGAGGTCTAAAAGCCTCAGATTATATAAAAATTCAATCATGTCTGTTCTCCAGAATCAAAAGCTGTAGTTACAAAAGAAACGTCATTACCCACGTCTTCCCTTCTTAACTACTGACAGGCTTTTTTAGGAAATACTGATCTATTGTGTGAAGCAAACTTTATTTGAAGTTCAACAGTTAATTTATTTTTCCTTGTTTCTTTTCTTTCTGAATTTACCAAACTAAGTGAAATTAAACTTAAAACTTTCTACTAAAAATAGCATTTTAGTTGACTCTATTTTTATAGAAGCATTGCTTTCTATCAATCTAATGGCAAGGAAAGTTGTCTGAAATGATTACACTAGTTCTTTGTGGGTACTGATATTTAGAGTGATTTCTTTTAACCTGTCATCTTTGTACATTTCTACATTTTGAAATTCTTTTTAATGAGTTAATATCATTTTTTACAAAAACTAGAGGGAGAAATGTGCTTTAAAAAAAACAACAGCTAGAAGTAGATATGCCAAGATGTTATCAGATGGTTAGCCGGGTGGTTTATAAATAATTATTATTTTATTCTCTTTTTTTTAATTGTAGAGATAAAATATTTTAGAATATTGAAATACAGGTAGACTTGGATAAGTTGAGAAGTATTATAAGAACGTAGGTGAGAATACTAATAGAGATATTATATTGCATCCAAGTGGATTCATAGATTTAGTTCACCACTATCAAAATCACAAAGATATTCTTCATAAACACACACACACACACACACACACACACACACACAAAACCCTAAAAATAAAAATATTTTAACAATATGAGACCATAAAAGTAGTGGAACAGGAAATTACTCATTTATGCTATTTAATTCATTTAGTTAATTAGTGGGCAAAGTTTCTCTTGCTCTACCCTCTAGGTGTATAACCACTGTGATCTGAACCATGCAGCTTCTTATGGTCCATCCACAGCACAGAAATTGCAGGAATGTTACAAGTAATTGGCAACCCAGATCCTTTTCTCCAGCTAAAACATAAAGAGGGATTGTGTCCTACTGACTACCTGGTACATTTCTGTGATTTGCTAACAAGAATTTGTGGTCAACCTGAGCAATTTGCGTGATGTTTTTATTACTCTTACTTATATCTACTTTTACTGAATTTTTAGTTTTATGTGTATATTTTACTGAAAAGCCAGAGAATTGACTTTTGAAATGTTTATACAAATAGTAACTATTGGCTAAAATGAGTTTCCCCGTCATGTGATATTTTGAGAGAGAAGAATGATAAGCAAGCAGATTCATCTTTTTGGTTCTTATAATATATTCAAGTAACAGTACACAAAAGAGAAGGCTGCATTTAACAAATAATATACCAATAGGATATTCAAGAAAAATGCCCCACTGGCCTTCAGTTTATGGGGCATATTAAAAATACACAGTAAAACAAGAGAGTAAGAATATTTAACAATATTCTCAATGTATTCTCAAATATATAAAAATTGTCTTGAAATAAGTTTGCTGTTTTAAATAATGAAATCTACACTTTCTGTCAAAACCAATTCAAGAGTTGAATAGAACCATCCTTGGGGAAAGAGTTTAATAGAAAACAAATCATGATTAGAATTAGAGTCTCGCCTACTTCAAAAAGACACCTGCACCCCACTGTTCATAGCAGCACTATTTACAATAGCCAAGACATGGAAACAGCCTAAATGTCCATCAACAGAAGACTGGATAAAGAAGATGTGGTATATTTATACAATGGAATACTATTCAGCCATAAAAAGCAACAATATAATGCCATTTGCAGCAACATGGATATTCCTGGAGAATGTTATTCTAAGTGAAGTAAGCCAGAAAAAGAAAGAAAAATACTATATGAGATCGCTCATATATGGAATCTAAAAAACAAAACAAAACAAAACAAATACAAAACAGAAACTGACTCATAGACATAGAATACAAACTTGTGGTTGCCAAGGGGGCAGGGGGTGGGGAGGGACAGACTGGGATTTCAAAATGTAGAATAGATAAACAAAATTATACTGTATAGCACAGGGAAATATATACAAGATCTTGTGGTAGCTCACAGTGAAAAAAATGTAACAGTGAATATATGTATGCTCATGTATAACTGAAAAATTGTGCTGTACACTGGAATTTGACACAATGTTGTAAAATGACTATAACTCAATAAAAAGATGTTAAAAAGAACAAGAATGTCAATTTATCAGGACAATGGAAAGTCTGTCTCAGTTTTGATGTGATAGAAAAAAATTACAAAGAATCTCATACTGTTATTTTAAAATATTAATCCGCATAACAAGGCAACAAATAAAATGAAAAGACAGGCCAGGAAAACATTTGAAGCAAGTATATAAATAAATCAAAATATTGCATTAGTGGTTTCTATAAATTGGTAAAGTTGTAGCAACAAGGAAATAGAATTCAAAAGTGTCTGTGTTCTCAATGCAAGTAAGTAAAAATAACATTTTTAAAGAAAATATGCAAAAACAAATCTTTGACTTCATATATTGAGATACAGACTAATATTTTTCACTTTATAAATTATCAACATTGTCACATTCTCAGTAAAATGGAAACATTTATTAAACATCCTAGTAGATATAAAAAGGAACTGTTATAAAACTTGCAGGACTACTTAGATAAATTTCCTCAGTTTCATGAGGAAGCTGAACTCAACTGTTGTATTAAACATGACAAAGGGTAAACACAAAATTCCTCTTAAGACATTTATTTGAGTCTTTAAAAAATGGTGATTCATAAGACTCCTGGATAGTTAGTGAGATGGTAATTTTGTATTTAGCAGTAGGACCAGCCTGAATCCCTTGCTGGGATCACACTGGAGAGTGTGGAAACAGGAAGGATAAAAGAGGTCCCAACCCAAGTCAACCTGGCAGAATTTGAAGAGCAAGGGTTTTGGTGTCCAAGGGCTTTGAGCTGGAATCCTAGCTCGTGCACCTACCAGCAGTGTGCCTGTGGACCTGTCACTTTGCCCTGGAAATCCCATTTCCTCAACTGTGAAACTGAGTACTAACAGCAGTGCTGCATTGCTGGGGAGAGTTAAATGACATATGGTAGAAGACACTGGCTTTTATCATTGATTATTTTAAAATGCCAATTAGGAAGAGCCAACTGGCTTCTCCACCATATAATGTCCTTGCTGTCTGCTGCAACGACCTTGGCCACCAGTCTGTTACATCATCAAAAGGGATGTTAAGACTTTAAAAAACCCCATCACAAAAGAGTTCCTTTAGAACCACAGATGTCTGATTTCTTTGCTAAGATCTATATCAAATAAGAACACTGAATTCAGCAATGAATTTCAGACATCAAAATTTTACCTTTGGACAAAAGTCATTTAAAAACTCAAATTAGAATCATTAAATCATTTTCCAACTTCAATATGTCGGTGATGATGGGGGTCCCTGAAAGATATGTATGACTTTTTCTAATGTGCAACATAATCTCTCTTCTGAAAAAAAAAAATGCTGTGCATATGCAGGTGAAACACAATACTTGGACTTGCCCAGAGCAGAGACATCTGTTAAGTGCCTCTGAGCAGTTTTATCTGGGAGTTTTGATTTCATTAGTTAAGTTCACATTTCTGAACAGCCTAACTGATCCTTTTGTCAGCCTTAGACAGGATGACTTGAGTGTTGTTAGGGCTTGATAGAGAAGCATCCTTAAAGAAAGACTCCCTACCCAGCACACACAAGCATGTCCCCCTCAACAAGGTCCACACTCAAAGCCCTCACCCTGTGAGTATGTTGCGTTACCTTACATGGCCAAAGGGACTTTGCAGATGTGATCTTGTTAAGGATCTTGAGCTGGGAAGATTATCCTGGATTATCCCAGTAGGTCTAATGTAATCACAAGGGTGACAGGAGAAACAGAATTAGAGGAGATGGCGACAACAGAGGCAGAGGTCAGAGGGGTGCGTTTTCTGGCTTTGAAGTTGGAAAGGAGCTGTTGCCAAAGAATGCAGCAGCCCCTAAAAGCTGAAAAAAGGCAAGGAAACAGGTTCTCCCCTGGTGTCTCCAGAAGGAACGCAGCCCTGCCAACTGATATTTTACCCCAGTAAGACTCATTCTAGACTTTCAAACTCTACAACTGTTAGATAATAAATGTGTGATGGTTTAAGCTGGTGAGTTTATGGTAATTTGTTGCAGCAGCAACAGGAAACTGATACAGGCGCACAGTATGTCAAATTGCCCCCTGTGCATCTGTTGTATGTTTCTAGGTGAACCAGGAGGGAATGGCCAGAAGTAAGCCTGCAATGTTGTTGTCTGTGTTCTTTTTTTTTTTTACCGAAACAGTACGGAATGTGTTTAGTCTTTGGAGTTAGTCCTGTGATTATGTCTCCTCCACCAAGAATGAGAAGGTCAGCCAGACATCATCCTCTCCAGCAAGGTGTATTCTAGGGCAGAGCATAGAATTTTTGTTTAAGAGAGATTCAAAGTCCTGGGTGGGTGAGTGAAGGTCTGAGGTTGGAAGTGTCCCTAGTTTCCTTTACACAAGAACTTTCTTTTATTTTTATTTTGACTTTGGTTTTAAGTGTGCATTTTTCTTTTGTTGATATTTCAATTGCAAACCTGGTATTTTTTAATTTTTCAAATTAATTAATTTGTTATTGACATATAGTTGATTTACAATGTTACATTAATTTCTGGTGTACAGCATAGTGATTCAGTTATACATTTATACACACACACACACACACACACACATATTCTTTTTCGTATTCTTTTTCATTACAGGTTAGTTCACACCATTGAATGTAGTTCCCTGTGCTATACAGTAAGACTTTGTTGATTATCTCTTCTGTACATAGTAGTTTGTATCTGCCAGTCCCAAACTCTCAACTGTTCTTATATTAACCAGGAATTGGAAAGCAATCTGTGGGCATCCCTGAGTGGGTGCTGGTGGAGCAAACGTGGAGAGCAATCATTCACTGTGACACTGGGAGAGATGTTCAGAAAGGATTCCCTGTTGGCTTTTCCACTCCAAGAATCCAGAGAACAGCTCTAGGTCAAAAACTGCTGTGTCCCCTGGGTCCTTGAGGGAAAAATCTTAGATAAAAGGCTGATGCTCTAGTGGTTAAACACACAGGCTCCCCATTCAGACCTCCTAGAATTGACTCCCCGCTCCACCTCCCTAAGATCTGTGAGCTTAAGCCATTTAGGTAATCTTATCTATGCTCAGTTTTCCCGTGTAGTAAATGGGTACAAAAATATCAGCTTCAACGATGGGTGTGAAAATTACAAGAAAAAAATATAAAGTGCTCAACACATAGTAAGGCCTCTATAAAGGTGAAACTATTACTATAATTATGAAAACGTTAGGAACATCAGAATTTGGAAAGGGGGAACCAATAAGCTCCTAGTTCCCTATTTCTTCAAAAAATTTTTTACAATATTGCCCCTACTTCCTCTGTTATATAAGTGAGCCAAAGGTGGCCTCTGTTTTGACCCCTATGTTGTTGATTTCCTCACTGAGGTCTGAAATCTGTTAGCTCAAAAGCTGGCTGGTGCCAAATTCAATTTTTTACGCATCCAGCTGTTTTAAACGTAGCCCAAATGAGCAGAATTTTTAGCCCTTTCAAGTGGCCTGGTTTGCATAACCCATGCAATCTCACCTTACATCAGCTGGCTGTAGATAAGAGAGAACCTTGTGGTCAGAAGGCTCTGGCTGCTACAGCCATCTGAGGTCTCTGACCAGAGACTCCTCACCCCAGACACTGTTACCCCTCTGCCATTCCCCCTTTCCTGGGAGACCCCTTGTCCTCCCCTCCTTCTGAGCCATCACCTCTGGACAGACACCTGCTGTCAGATCAGAGTCACCTAACAGAGTTTGTGTGACCTCAGGGTAGTATCTTTTTCTTTGATCCACTGCCAAATCAGCCCCTCAGACCCCAACATCCTCTTTTCCAATGAACACCAACTCTCATTAAAAGAACACTCACACATATTTTTGCTTCTCCCCCTCATAACTAGCCAGAGGAAACCAAAGAACAGAAAAGTAAATGTCTTCTTGGCTTTAGAGTTGCCCAATTTGGGATATGAAGTGTTGGATATAGGAAGATCATCAGAGATGCTAAATATCCCAAGTGAATACATTCTTTCCATCACACCTTTTTAAAAAAAATCGTACGCTAAGATTTTAGGCATGTTTGTGGGTACTTTCCAAAATAAATCTACCAAAGAGAAACATGAAATTCCAACATATAAACAAGCTTAGAAAGTCAGTAGAAAGCTTCACTTCTCCAAGAGGGAATTAAGTTGACATTAGGACCCAAATGAGCTATTCCTTATGAAAGAGGAAAAATGTTTATATCAAATGTAATGAGTTGGTTCTTTCAAAAAAAGGAAAATTCATAGTTCAGTTATTTCACCTTTGGAAATGTCTGGGTCATAAATGAGAATAATAAAATACTCTTGTGGTCTAATAGTAAAAATAAATAAATAAATTGGGCAAATACATTATTTTTTTTTTGAAGTATTTTATCCCTAAACAAATGACTCTCCCCAAGTTCCATTCTTTCTGATCTTAAACTTGAAAGGCCATTTTTCTGTTCCATCTAGCATTCTTGTAGAGATCTCAGCTAATTAAATCAGGCAGGGAAAAGGGAAAAAATGAGATGGTCCCATCCTATGCTTTGCCTCCATTGTTAATACAGTATTATGAAAAGCTGTACTTCTTTTGAAGAGATCTTTGAAAAGAATGTCTGTGATCTCATTCAACATGTCTGAAATTCTTCCTGTTGTTCTGTTTTATAATTTTATATCTTTATAGCCAACATCTTTTCACAGTCCATCACCACCCTTCCCCACTGTCCTCACTTTCCTCCTGACTCTGTTTAGGTTCCAGGATCCATGCACACAGGCATTCTCTCTCCTTCTCCCTCTCCCTCTTTGTCTGTCTCTCTCTCTCCACCCCCTGCTCTGTCCAGAACTCCTGAGAAATTCCAAGCCAGGCTAAATCTGATTCTCGTGGACTCTGCGCTTGGACTTGAGCAGATAAACATGGTGGAGGGAAGAACTGGGAACTGGTTTTCTCTAAGTTCGTGACCACAGATGTCACCTTGCCCAGAGTACTGCCTCTTAACCCTCTTTCCCTGGTCATTCCACTTGACCACTCCTGAGCGGCCACATACGTCCTCCCTTGTCCTCAGCCTCCAACACTTTCTCCTACCTTCTCACTCTAGTGATGACCTTTCTTCTAATTTCATCTGAGAAAATAAGAACTCTCCAAAAAGTCCTTCCTTACTACTACTTCCATTAAATCTAGTGGTACCCAAATCCTCTGCCGTCCTTCCTGTTACAGTGGGTGAATTGACTGAGTCCATCTCAGCCCACCACATTGCTGGTGTAGGGGGGTCCCATCCCCTTTGGCCCAACCAAGGACATTGCTCCTACAATTAACTCTGGTCTCTCTTGAAGCATCCTTTCACCCACCTCTTTCCTATGATGCCTCTCATTCAAGGGAAAAAATGCCTTATTCCCATATTTTATGGCAGCTGTGCTTCCATTTTTCTTTGCTAAAGCAAATCTCCTTCAAGTTCTCTATTCACTGTATCAAGTTGTTTCCCTCCCTCTCATTTATTAAAATGTTTTTTGAAGAGTGATTTATTTATTTAGGTTTTTTGGGGGGGTAATTAGATTTGCTTATTTGTTTTTATTTACATTTTTTTGAAGAATAATTTATTTAGTTAGTTTTTTGTGGGGGTAGAGGAGGTAATTAGATTTGCTTATTTATTTATTTTTAGAGGAGGTCCTGGGGATTGAACCCAGGGTCTCATGTATGTTAAGCATGCACTCTACTACTTGAGCTATACCCTCTACCTCCCTCTGTCTCTGAACTGAACTTAACTTTGATCAGACTTTTGACCTAGCCCCTCCATGGGCTCCAATCTCTCATCGTCATCGGGAGCCTCCACCTGACCAGCTCTGATGATGGGTTCTCAGTCTGCATCTCATTCGACCTCGCCTTGGCATTGGACAAAGCCAGTCACTTCCTCTTCTTACAGAACACCACACTCTCTCAGGTTTCTCCCTCCCTCACCACTTACTCTTTTACTGGATCCTCCTTTTCTTCTACCTCTAACTGGTGAAATGCCCCCAGAATCAGTTTCCAGACCTCTTCTCTGTCCATATTTCTCCAGGGAATTTCGCTAAAGGTCATGGTTGTAAAGGCCATCTATATGCTGACTTTCAAGTTTATGTTTCAACCCAAATCTCTTTTCTGGACTCTGGAATGAATACTAGATTGTCTACTTGACATCTTCACATTGGTATCTTATAGGTCTCTCAAAATTAATCCCCCCTGCTCCGGAAAACTATTTTTTGTTTCCTCCAAGTCGGCTCCTCCCTAAGTGTTCCTCTTTTCAGTCAATGGAACTATGATCCACAGAGTTGTTCAGCCCTCAGTTGCCCCTTTCCCAAATTGGGCTCATTATTGGCCCTTTTGTTTCTTTCCAACACAACATCCATCTATAGGTCCATTCTGTCACTTTACCTTTAAGATATATCCAGAATCCGACCACTTCTCAATATTTTCTCCCACTAAGGCTTTAGACCCAGCCCCTGTCTCTCACCTGAACTATTGGCAATGGTCTCACAAATGATCTGTTTCTGTCTCTACCTTAGCCTCTTGCTTCTTCATTCAGCAGGCAGAATGCCACTTGTCAGATGTAAATCAAATCATGTGTTCTTTGCAAAGCCCTCCAATGGCTTCTCTTCACAATTAGAATAAAATCCAATCCTTACATTGACTTGAAGTTGCTAAATGATCAAGCCCCCAGTCACTCACAACTTCAGCCCCAGACACCTTCTTGCTTCCCCTCCCAGGGCTCTTGCCTGGATTTTTGTTCCCTGAGATGGTCACTTGGTACCCTCCCTCCCTCTATCTTGCTCAAAGCTCATCTTTCTAAAAGGCTTTCCCTGACCAACTTACGTAAAATAGAAATTTACCCCCTCCCTCTCTGTCATTCTTTAACCCACACCTCACACAATGCAGGAAAAAATGCATGGTGACACTTTTTAATATATGTTTCCATTCCCATTGTCTCCCTGGTTCCATGAAAGTAGAGATTTTGAGTTGTTCACTGGTGGATCTTCACTGTCTGGAATGTGGCCTGAAGGTACTCAAGAGATATTTGTTGAGTGAATGGAAACTCTAACAAATTATTATTTGCCCAGCAAATAATTGGAGACAGCAGTTAAGTCTTAACTGAGGCTGGTAACCCCAATTAATTTTGCCTTTCCCCAAGGCCTTATTCTTCAACATCACCATTGCATTTCTTCCCTAATCTCACACCAAGTTTTTAATATGTTTTTTTGCTTAAGTTAGGAAGCTCAGCATTAGACAAGTGTCTGACTGGTTGTCTTATAGGATTTAATTTTTTCTGTGTTTTTTATGGAACTGTCAAACTTTTAATTTTTTTTTTAATTCTCATTACTAATTCATTTCTGCCTACTCTCTTTGTTTTAATATAAACACTATCTTTCCTCTCTTTTTTGCATTTATTTTCTCTAAAGGGATTTTTTTTTCTCACTAAATTTGTTTTGTATATTATTCTTGGTGCTTAGACTTTGGCCTGGTGTTTTCATTCATTCATTCATTTATTTAACCAAAAAACCAGTATTGAATGGCTGTTATGTACGAACAGTATAAGTTGAAAAGGACCCAACAATAGTGAAAACGTAACTTGGTTTTTAGACTTGGGCCCAGCAGAAAACAGAAAGTTTGGCAATCTGAGAGACTATTTCCATGAAATTCTCAAAAATGTCTTAACAGAGTCTACCCAAAATTTGGCTCTAAATGATTTTTTTTAACTTTGGTTCTAAATGGAAAAAGTTGGATATTTGTGAAACTATCTAAAGTCTTACTTAAGTGAATATATAGAAATATTGGCTACCCTCTTGGCCAATTATCACCTCATCTTGGCTAACATACACAGGAGGTACCCAGTAAACTTCTTGAATTGAATGGGGCCCACCAACGCAACCCTTTCATTGTCTAACATAATTAAATTAATCTGGACACACCCAGTTTCATATAGGATAGAAAGTATACTACATGGTTTCCTTTGAGAATAAGATGAACTAAAAAAAGCACATTAAAACTATATAAAACATGAAATGAACCCAAGGTGATACTAATGCCTAATATAGTAGTCCATTTTTTAGAGCAATTATGAAATGATTTTGGACATTTATTCTAATATAGACTATTCAGTAATTTTTTCATTGAGTTATAGTCAATTTACAATGTTGTGTCAACTTCTGGTGTACAGCACAATGCTTCAGTCATACATGAATATACATATATTCATTTTCATATTCTTTTTCACCATGAGCTACTACAAGATATTGAATATATTTCCCTGTGCTGTACAGTATAAACTTATTTATCTATTTCATATACACCACTCAGTATCTGCAAATCTCGGACTCCCAGTTTATCCCTTCCCACCCTTCTCCCCCCTGGGAACCACAAGCCTGTATTCTATGTCTGTGAGTCTGTTTCTGTTTTATATATAACTTCATTTTGTTCAGTAATTTTTGATCTGACTCCATTTCTCCTAAAATGCGTACAGACAGTTTGCTGTCCCCTTTTCAGCTTCTGCTTATGTCTAATCCTCCAAAAACAGTCTTAAAGAAATGTGAAAATTGGCCAATTTACTGATAAAGCCACAAGGCAATTACTGTTTGACTGTCTTAACACCCCTTTTTTGAACTAATCCTTCAGACCAGCCTGCCCACCCTTGGTTTTATCTGACAATTTTTGAAGTTGTCCATTCAAATGTGGAGAGCACTTCAACAAGCAATGACTATGGGAGAAAGTTTTTTACTTTTGGACAGACTAAAGATTTAAGATTAAAGATGTCCAGATGGTTGTGACCATTGAAGAACTATACCACTGTTGAGTGCAGAACTAAAACCAAGACAGGTTGATTTTAAACCAGACAGCATCCGTCTTTGGCTTCCTTTGTCTGCATTTCCCCATCTCTACTGCCTTAAGCCCTCATCCTTAGACCCAACATCATGCAGGCTTCAGCTTCAATGCCCTCCCAGGTCTGTTCTTATTCCCCAAATGTCCATTCAACTGAAGCTACCTACCTCCTCCTCTTCCCATTTCTGTAATGTCTTCATGATTATTAGGTGTTTGGAAGAAAAGCCATTTGTTTTAACTACAACTGTCACCCTAGGTGGTGTGGCCTTTCCTTCAGTTTTCTTATCTTTCATTGTATTTCCAGATTGATTATTGGATCTGTGTTGAACTAGCCACTTAAAATCAGTCTTAAGTCATGGTCATCTAATTTTTATCAAAAGCTCGTCAATGAGAAGCAATATTCACTGGTATTGTTTGAAGGACACAGAGTCCATTACTGTCTGGAAGCCCAATGTTTGGGAGCTTGACAGATTTCAGTTCAAATTTCTGCACAAATGGAAAAGCCAAAAAAGCAGGTGTAGTAGTACTGATTTCAGACAAAATAGACTTTAAAACAAAGGCCATAAAGAAAGATAAAAAAGGGCATTTTATAATAATTAAAGGAGCAATACAAGATGAGGATATTATACTCGTTAATATATATGCACCCAATATAGGAGGACCTACGTACATAAAACAATTACTAACAGAGGTAAAGGGGGATACTGATGGGAATACAATCATTGTCAGAGATTTTAACACTGCATTAACATCACTAGACAGATCTACCAGACAGAAAATAAGTAAGGCAATAGAGAAATTAAATAATACAGAAAAATTAGATTTGATGTATATTTTCAGAGCATTACACCTGCCAAAAAATAGGGTATACATTCTTTTCAAGTGCACATGGAACATTTTCTAGGGTTGATCATGTACTTGGGCACAAAAGAAGCCTCAACAATTTTAAGAAGATAGAAATTATCTCAAGCATCTTTACTGACCACAATGCCATGAAACAAGAAATCAACTACAGGGAAACAAAGGAGAAAAAAAGGAAAGCATGGAGATTGAACAACATGCTATTAAAAAACCAATGTGTCAATGATGAAATCAAAGTTGAAATTAAAAAATACCTTGAGACAAATGAAAACACAACCACATAAAATTTATGGGATGCAGCAAAGGCAGTTCTAAGAGGGAAGTTTATAGTGATACAGGCCTCCCTCAAAAAAGAAGAACAATCTCAAATAAACAATCTAACCCACCACCTAAAAGAATTAGAAAGGAAGAGAAAGAAAAAAAGAGAAACAAGGATGGTTCAACATACGCAAATTAATCAATGTAATACATCACATCAACAAGAGAAAGAACAAAAACCACATGATCATCTCAATAGATTTAGAAAAAGCATTTGATGAAATTCAACACCATTTATGATAAAAACGCTCACCAAAGTGGGTATAGAGGGAACATATTTCAACATAATAAAAGCTATAAATGAAAAACCTACAGCCAGCATAGTACTTAACAGTGAAAAACTCAAAAGCTTCCCACTAAAATCTGGAACAAGACAAGGCTGCCCACTATCACCACTCCTATTCAACATAGTCTTGGAAGTCCTATCCACAGCAATCAGGCAAGAGAGAGACATAAAAGGGATCCAAATTGGAAAAGAAGAGGTAAAAGTGTCACTATATGCCGATGACATGTTACTATACATAGAAAACCCTAAAAGGTCCACACAAAAACTACTAGAGTTGATCAAAGAATTCAGCAAGGTAGCAGGTTACAAGATTAATGTTCAAAAATCAGTTGAATTTCTTTACACTAACGATGAATCAACAGAAAAAGAGAGTAAAGAAACAATCCCCTTTAAAATAGCACCCAAAGTAATAAAATACCTAGGAATAAATCTAACCAAGGAGGTGAAAGAATTATACACAGAAAACTATAAACCATTGATGAAGAAAATTAAAGAAGACTTTAAAAAATGGAAAGATATCCCATGGTCCTGGATTGGAAGAATCAATATTGTTAAAATGGTCACACTATCCAAGGCAATCTACAGATTTAATGCAATCCCTATCAAATTACCCAGGACATATTTCACAGAACTAGAAAAACTCAAAATAAAATTTATATGAAACCACAAAAGACCTAGAATTGCCAAAGCATTACTGAAGAAAAAGAAAGAGGCTGGAGGAATAACTCTCCCAGACTTCAGACAATACTATAGAGCTACAGTCATCAAGACAGCATGGTATTGGTACAAAAACAGACATATAGACCAGTGGAACAGAATAGAGAGCCCAGAAATGAATCCACAAATTTTTGGTCAACTAATCTTCGACAAAGAAGGCAAGAATATACAAGGGAATAAAGACAGTCTCTTCAGCAAATGGTGTAGGGAAACTGGACAGCAGCATGTCTATCAATGAAGCTAGAACACTCCCTTACACCATACACAAAAATCAACTCAAAATGGATCAAAGACTTAAACATAAGACAAGATACAATAAACCTCCCTGAAGAAAATATAGGCAAAACATTATCTGACATACATCTCAAAAATGTTCTCCTAGAACAGTCTACCCAAGCAATAGAAATAAAAGCAAGAATAGACAAATGGGACCTAATTAAACTTACAAGCTCTGCACAGCAAAGGAAACCATAAGCAAAACAAAATGACAACCTACGGAATGGGAGAAAATTTTTGCAAGTGAAACCGACAAAGGCTTGATCTCCAGAATATATAAGCAGCCCATATGACTTAATAAGAAAAAAACAAACAACCCAATCCAAAAATGGGCAAAAGACCTAAACAAGCAATTCTCCAAGGAAGAAATGATCAATAGGCACATGAAAAAATGCTCAATATCACCAACTATCAGAGAAATGCAAATCAAAACTACAATGAGGTATCACCTCACACCAGTCAGAATGGCCGTCATTCAAAAATCCACAAATGACAAATGCTGGAGAGGCTGTGGAGAAAGGGGAACCCTCCTACACTGCTGGTGGGAATGCAGTTTGGTGCAGCCACTATGGAAAACAGTGTGGAGATTCCTCAAAAGACTAGGAATAGACTTACCATATGACCCAGGAATCCTGCTCCTGGGCATATATCCAGAAGGAACCCTACTGCAAAAAGACACCTGCACCCCAATGTTCATAGCAGCACTATTTACAATAGCCAAGACATGGAAACAGCCTAAATGTCCATCAACAGATGACTGGATAAAGAAGATGTAGTATATTTATTCAATGGAATACTATTCAGCCATAAAAACTGACAACATAACGCCATTTGCAGCAACATGGATATTCCTGGAGAATGTCATTCTAAGTGAAGTAAGCCAGAAAGAGAAAGAAAAATACCATATGAGATGGCTCATATGTGGAATCTAAAACACAAAACAAAACATAATTACAAAACAGAAACAGACTCATAGACATAGAATACAAACTTTTGGTTGCCAAGTGGGCAGAGAGTGGGAAGGGACAGACTGGGATTTCAAAATGCAGAACAGGTAAACAAGATTATACTGTATAGCATGGGGAAAGATATACAAGATCTTATGGTAGCTCACAGAGAAAAAAATGTGACAATGAATATATGTATGTTCATGTATAACTGAAAAATTGTGCTCTACACTGGAACTTGATACAACATTGTAAAATGACTGTAACTCAAAAGAAAAAGTTAAAAAAAAAATTCTGCTGCTTACGAGTTGTTTGGCTGGGTCCAAGCAGGTAAACTCTTAAGTCTGTCTCCTCATTAGTAACCCAGGGTTGACTAATAACAAGATCTTCTTCAGAGCTGATGTGAGGATTAAAGGAATAGTGCTTGCTCACTGTCTGCATCAGCAGACGTTAACTCTTTTGATTGTTGTTGTTATTTCTCATGGATCAAGCCACCTCTATACGGAGTTAGGTACCTTGTCTGGGTACCACTTTCCCCTAACTCCCCCTGGATTATTTTATTGAATGTTGCCGTGGTGTGAGCCTTGTAGTTTCCAGTGAAGATTAGCCTAAGAAGCAGTTCTTTAAAACTCACTGTGGCATTTACCGTAATGATGCCGTCAGGAGTGCTGTTCACGTTACACAATGTTCTTTTTTATGGGGCCCTCCAGGAGGATTCAGTGTCTGGTGTTAGTGCCAAGCAGAGTCGTTCTTCTGAGCATTTGGTTTATTTTAAGCTTACGGACAGTAAATTATATAACTGACCGAGTTTCCCTTTTTGAGTTGGCTGCTAGAAAGCTTACAGCCAAATGTACGGCTCATGTAGGAAGTATGTTGACTATTAGGGGCTGCATTTCCAGTCTCCATTTTGTGTCCCCAGCTTTATTGTACTGTTTTTTTCTTTTAATTCCTCCTTTTTCTTTCATGCAACTTAGATGTTATTTTTAAATTTATTCTTACAAATTGCCTTAAATTATTTCTGAACTAAGATGAGGAATAGATAGAAAAATAGACTATGAAAGAAAGTTTGAAATAATTTAACCTGTGTAAATAGCTTAGAGTTTGTATATCTAAAAGATGTTTCATTTTTATAAGAAGATATGTTACAGAAATGGAATTTTCTAATGGGTCAGATTTCAGATTTTGCATGAAAGAGAAAGGAAGTGCAGGATGGGAATGCTCTGCAGAAAGATCAGCATGATTGGGGAAACCAGTAGGAGAATCACTGAGCTCAGGGTAGATGAGCTGTTGTATGATTGGACTAGTTAATTAATGAATCTTTATTGTGTACTTCCCCAGAATCAGGTTATATAAAGAATTTTTACATTTCATGGAGAGTATAGGAAGACTGTGGACTCAGAAGCCAAACTCCTGGATAGAAATTCTAGTTCTGTGATTTCCTTGGTCAATTTACTTCTTTGTGCCTCAATTTTGTTGTTGTTGTTTATAAAATGGAGATAAAAGTAGTGCTTACCTTGTAGAGTTCTCAGGGGAATCAAAGGTTACTCTGTACCAAGTGTTTAGAACAGTGACTGGCACTTGGTAGGAGTCAATGCATATTAACTTCTCTTTGCCTTTGCCAGTGGAGCCCACGGATTTTCAAAAAGATGCCACTTGTCAATTTTGTAAATGAACTGCAGAGTCGGGTTAGTCAGAGAGTGGCAGGGCTGATACTGATGGCAATCTTTATGCCAAGAAAGGATTTTAGTAAAAATATATATTTGGTTTATACATATGTTACCAAATTCCCAAATCTATCCTGAGGTTGCATGGCGACTTCAGAGAAAATGTGTGTTTTTCTTTCTTGGTCTTTCCAAACAAACAGGAAAGCAATAGAGCTTCTGTGAAATATTTTATCAGGTTATCATCATAGATTTGTTCATGAAATGTTGCACCATGAATAATGTGTCTTGTCTTTTCTCACCGAAGGGTTAGTGTTTTCTTTCTTACATACGTGTTGTATTTCCTTAGAGCTAGGAATGAGTGAAAGGAACTGATCAAATGTATTTCCTGAAAAAAAGTGTCATTTGGAAAAATTGTACACACAAATGTTCTTGGCTGTCCTCTTCTCTTTATTCAATTCCTCTACCTCCCATAATAAAGAAGCTTTGTCTCGCCTATTCAGTGTTGAAAGAAAATAAAGTTCTACAGAAATTAAGCAGATCTACCAAGTAGAAGACTGGGGGATGTAGGTTCAGGGAGAGAGAATCAGGAAGCTGAGGGCCTGGGAAGGGAGTTTTTGATGTTTCTGTTTGTGTTGGAAATTGAAGGCAGGCTTTAGGGTAGAAGAGAATCATGGAGGGAAGGAAAAGGATTTTTGAGAAATGTGGGTTGTAGGATTCTCTGTTGTGCTCTTTGAGGTACTCAGTGAAAGACTGGTGTTTGATACTCAATTACTTTTTGCTGTTGGATTGTACTTCTTTCAATATGACTGGGCTATAAGAGACCTGGGATTTATTAGGGTTACATAGTCTTCTCACAGTCTTGAATGGTACCATGTGTATTCTAACTCTGTAACACAAAATACATTTTAAACTTACTATTTAATTTCAGTACACATTTCATAATTATTATTCATTTTAAAAGTATGACTTCATCTCCCCCAATTACATTACATGTAGTTATTTTACTTACTTCTGCTCCTATCTATGTAATGGGTGGAATAAACAAATGAAGATGGTGGTTTTTGTAGATACTGACAGGCATATGCAGAATAGATAAACAAGATTATACTGTAGAGCACAAGGAAATATATACAAGATCTTGTGGTAGCTCACAGCAAAAAACAAAATGTTAAAAAATAAAAAGAAGAAGATGGTGTTTTACGGGGAAGAAATGCTTCATTGTTGGTCTGAAAAACAACAAAAACAAGCAAAAAGAATAGTACATAAAAAGAGAACCTGGATACCTTGGTGAGAAATAAAAAGAGAGAAGGTTTTCAATCGGTAGAAGCTGGAATAAAAGACAGTGGTGCATTTTGTTGGCTAAAGGAGTAAAGTTCAGTGGAGATGCAGGACCCTACAGGAGACTGAACTTCACAATGGATGGCAGTATCCAGAATTGAAAGAATTTTGGAGCTTGTGTCTTTTCCTTTGGGTTTCTTTTCCTGTTTTCTGTACTTATCTATTTTTATTTCCTGAATATCTCATAGATTTCTCCACTCGCCTTACCTTCCACCTCCACCACCTTAAACAAGATACCATCATCTTTTACTTGGATAATCATAGAAGCTTCCTAGCTGGTTTCCCTGCTTCCTCTCTGGCCATCTCCCAATCTAGTTTCAGCTCCGCTCCCAGGGTGTGTTTCAAAGGATGTCATTTGGCTCATCCCTCTTGACTGTGCCAGTGGAATCCCATTGCTCTTGCTATATAGATAAAAATCCTCAGTGTGGTGGTCCTCCTGACAATCATCTGCCTTTCCATCCTCATTTTGTCCCCTCTCCCCCTCTTCCTTTGTCCTCCAGCTGTTTAAACACAGCATTCTCCCTTCTGTCACAAAGACCCTTGTAAATAATGTTCCTTCCATCGGGGATGGCTACTGTATTCCCTCTCCCTGCCTTATCCCCCTACATTAGGTTAACTCCTTCCCAGTGTTCAGACCTCAACTCAATAGCACTTCCTCAGGGATGCCTTTCCTACCTCCTGTGATTCTAAAAGATGTCTACTCACAACACATTTTCATAGTATTCTGTACTTTCAAAGATGTTACTGGTTTGTAATTATATGTTATTTGATTGTTGATTCAACTTGCCTTTTTCCCTCCCTGTAGTCAAGGACCATGGTTATTTCATTTGTCCATTTGTCACTGATCCCTAGCAGACCTGTACATGGTGAACAGGAGTCTAATGATACCATTGACTGAATGGATGAATATAGACACTTGGTCCTTTTTTGTTTTTGTTTTACTTTTTTTTTTTTTTTTTTTTTTTTTTGATGGAGGTGCTGGGGATTGAACCCAGGACCTTGTGCATGCTAAGCATGTGCTCTACCACTGAGCTATACCCACTGCCCTGTTTTTGTTTTCTTTTTTACTGAAATTGGTGAAGTTTTTGGTACCCTTAAGACCATTAGGCTCTGAATGGTTGCAGTTATAACAACGTATATCGAGGAAGATTCCAGCGAGTCCACAGACAGACTGGCATGTCTTTGAGAGGACAGGCACTTGTTTCCTGAAACCACAGCCACCAAAAGAGCCAGAAGCACTCAAGCAGCGTCCACTCTGACAAGAAAGCTTCAGTCCCTCTACAGGAAGCTTCTCTGGACATAGTTTCATACCTGATTATCAAAGGGTTTTCTTCTTACAAGAAGTACTTTATCCCTTGTAACTACCGAGTACCATAGAAAGTGAATAGTAAATAAACACGAATTCTCAGACTTTCTAAAGACTGCCCAGAAATAAATCTCTTGGGACTTTTAAAGTCCCTGGCAGTGACATCATTGGCATTGATCGACAATTATATTCACTGTGTTGTTTTTGTCATTCATTCTACCTCTCACTGTCACTTTTTAATATTTTACTTTTAATATATCTCGCCTTTTAACAAGGTAGCAGATGTAACAGTCCATTAGGTTTGTGATTTGGCTACATGAACCAAACAGCTAGTTTTATTGACTTGATTTGATTTGATTATTTAGTAGATAGACGTTTGTTGTGGATAGCTACGGGAGTTCAATAACTTCAAATTTCTCACTAATACAGAGCAATTGACTACTTTTTACAGCTGAACAGCATGGAGGTTTTTTTCCCCCCTATTTCTTAATAAAACCACTGATATTTTTCACACTTAAAGGCTTTGAGAATTCTGTGTGTCCCACAAGATCAAGTCTAAGATATTCAAGGAACTTTCCAGTCCAGTCCCAGCCTGCTGACTTGTGCCTCCAGTTATTCCTCAGCCCCTTTTCCTGCTCCTGTTCCCCCACCTCCTCCACAATTTGATATTCTGTGAATGAAGCATTCATTCCAGAAACTCTTTGAGGTACTTTTAAAATACAGGTTTAGCTTCTATAACTGGGATCAAAGTCGAAGTGACTTAACACGATACAGGCAGGCTTCATTTCATGGTGCTTCTCAGATACCGCATCAGTTTTTACAAGTTGAAGGTTTGCAGCGACCCTGGGTTGGGCACATCTCTTGGTGCCATTTTCCTAAGAGCATTTGCTCCATGTCTCTGTATCACACTTTGGTAATTCTCACATTTTCTTCACTTTTTCATTATTATCATATTCATTATGGTGACCTGTGATCAGTGATTTTTGATGTTAATACTATGACTTGCTGAAGGCTCTGACGATGGTTAGAATTTTTAGAAATAAAGTATTTTTTAAATTAAGGTACATACATTGGGTGTTTTTTTTAGACATAATGCTGTTACACACTTAATAGACTACAGTAGAGTATAAACATAACTTTTATTACACTGGAAAACCCCAAAACTCCTGTGACTCATTTTTCTGCAATATTGACTTTATTGCCATGATCTGGAAGTGAACCCTAAATATCTCTGAGGTTTGCATAGAAGTTGGGTTTTCTTTCATGTTAGAGTCTTGATGTAAGCAATGTAGGGCTGGTTTGGCAGCTCCACAGTCCTAGGGACATTGGTTTTTTCTGTCTTGTTGCTCTTTTCTCCTGAATGTGCAGCGTCCTTCCGTCTAGATGGCTGTCCCAGCTCCCAGCACTATGAACACCTCCATTCAAGCCAGCAAGAAAGGGAAAATGAGAAAGGGGCAGACACGTGACTAAGATGTTGGCACGTGTCAGTTCCACTCCTCTCCTGTGGAACAGAAGCTGGTCACATGGCTGTACCAAGTTGTGAGCGAGGCCGGGGTATTTCTCTGAGAAACCCTTAGCCCAACAGCCGCATGTCCATCTCTGTTACCCTATCTGAACTAAAGACTGGATAGTGAAGGGACTTTGAATCTTTGTCACTCCTACTGTGTATGTACTATGTATGTATGTAAGTCCTAGGTTTACAGAGATGAATGTGGACTGGATTTGGGGCAGAACCCCGTATAGCTTGAGTGATTTGGGGTTAATCCTTATTGTCTGAATGTATCATAAACATTGAATCTATATACATTCTTTACATTCTATAGAAACAGAATTTATTCTGCATTTATTCTGGGTTCTTTTTTGTGTGTGTATGTATAGTTTTATTGAAATATAGTCAGTTTACAATGTTATATCAATTTCTGGTGTACAGCACAAAGCTTCAGTCATACAGGAAAATACATATATTCATTTACATGTTCTTTTTCACCGTAAGTTACTACAAGATATTGAATATAGTTCCTTGTGCTATACAGTATAAACTTCTTGTTTATCTATTTTATATACATTAGTATCTGCAAATCTCAAACTCCCAATTTATCCTTTCCCACCATCTTCCCACCCTGGTAACCACAAGTTTGTTTTCTATGTCTGTGAGTCTGTCTCTGTTTTGTAAATAAGTCCGTCTTTTTTTTTTCAGATTCCACATATAAGTTATATCATATGGTGTTTTTCTTTCCCTTTCTGGCATACTTCACTTAGAATGACAATCTCCAGGTCCATCCATGTTGCTGCAAATGGCGTTATTCTTTTTTATGGCTTAGTAGTGTTCCATTGTGTTCCAACTTCTTTATCTAGTCATCTATTGATGGACATTTAGGTCGTTTCCATGTCTTGGCTATTGTAAATAGTGCTGCTGTGAACATTGGGGTGCATGTATCTTTTTGAATTAAGGTTCCCTCTGGATATATGCCCAGAAGTGGAATTGTTGAATGATATGGTAAGTCTGTTTTTAGTCTTTTGAGACTCTTCATACTGTTTTCCATAATGGCTGCACCAAACTACATTCCCACCAGCAGTGTAGAAGGGTTCCCTTTTCTCCACACCCTCTCCAGCATTTATTGTTTGTGGACTTTTGAATGATGGCCATTCTGTATATAATCATCTGTGCTTTGTGTCTTCTGCCCCATTGCTTGGATTCTTTCTGCCCCCATTTTCCACTGAATACAATCTACCCACTCTGCAAAGAGTAGCCAAAGGGTTCCCACCTTGGCTGAGTCTTTAGGGTTCCTTCCAGGGACAGGTAGGTCTTGTGCCATGGTGTTCCCAGAGCACTCAAATGCCGTGTTCTCTTTCCTCTGTTTCATTATCAGTGCCTTGAGGCAGGCATGGATTGTGTTTTATTCATTTCCTACCTCCAGCACCTAGGACGATGCCACACAAATGGAAGGTGCTCAGTAAATGTTTGCCAAATCAGATTAGGGCCTGGCCTCCCTTCGTTGATTCTGGAAAGGCCACGTGAGTGGAATTTCTACTGAACTGGGGAGCTCTCACAATATGAGAGAGCTCATATTGTGTCTAATAATATCATAGTTGATAAAAAGTGAATCCCAAATCAAATTCAGAAGCATAGAAGAGATCATGTTCCCAATGCTTTCATCTTATTCTAACTTTGAGTTGATGTTTATTTTTTATTTTTATTCACTTACTCTAGTAAATATGTCCTGACTGAGGCTGATGAAACATCCTTAGGAAAAAGCTTGAATTTGAATGATATGGTCTCTTATGTTACTTGCCATCTTTCTCACTAAAGTTGATTTCAAAAACCAAAGTGATAGCCTACCTACTAGAAGTCTATCTTGTATGGTCCAGAAAATGTTAAGGTTTTTTTCCAGGGCTTCCTTCAAAAGGCAATTTGCAATGTGACTCAGATGTTCTTCTACTTTATATGGAGGATTAATCTGTAGGATAAGGCCCTAGAATTTCCACAGATTATTTCAATGATATAAATTAGTGGATACTAGTAATACTATTGCTTATGGTTACTTATAGACAAAACACTTGACCACTTGGGGCCTCAGTTATTTTCTTAGTCAAATAAGAACAGCATGGAACTAAGGCAGGAGTTTTTTTCAGCTCTAATAGCCTCTTAGACTATGAATAATAGTAATAAGAATAATAATATAAAGTTGTTACTTTAAATTATAGGTTTTTCAGGAAGCATTGGTAAAGGGTTGAGAATTAATAGGTTTGCACTTTCCATGGACCTAGAGAGCATAATGGTGGGAGATCTTAATCTGTGACATGAAATCATTAAAATGTCTTCTGAAGCAGCAACAGTATATGGCGTGGTGGGGGTGTGGGGACAATCATAGCTGTGTCCTGCTGAAAGGCTATATGAATCATGGCTTATTAGAATGGTTGATACTGTGTAAATGAATGGTTTTATCTCCAAATGCCTTAAACGTTCATCTCTTCAGGTGTGACATGCACAAGTCCTTTTAGAAACATTGTTGTGATCTGCTCAGTGTCTGCAAACTGTGTTGTTAGAAAAAGATGTAAATTGCAGCTTACAAGGAGTATTCATTTGTGAGATCTCATGCTTGGAAGGCAGACTTATTTAGGATCAAAATCATAGGTGATATATTCTCTAATTAATGAATTAGATCTGACTCAGCTCAGATTGGCTTGCCAGAGTTATGTTTATTTAATGTGCTTTACGTAGCAAATGATTATGTGGCAGTGAGAAAAAAAAACACTCTGTGTAGCTGTAGTGGTTGAGTGAGTCAGGTCCTGAGGCCACTCCAGCCATCCTTTCTACAATTCATGTGAAACACGTACTGCAAGACAAAGCGTCTGACAATTGGGAGGGTGGTTCTGGAGTCCTCAGAATCCAGAGTGAATTAAAGTCTAGACTCTGTGATTTTTCAGGGTAAAGGGAGGCGGGAGAAAGCACAGATCAGATATGCCCGAAGTGGTCCAGAGGCAATACGGAAGCAAGGATGCTGTGGCTGGTCTGCGTGTGGTGAGGAAGCCAGTGAAGACAGAGCAGCAGCAGGAGCAGCTGCATTCTCAGGAGTAGTAAGAGAAACAGCATCAGAAGTCAGCCTCCTCTTGTAAAAAGCAGGAGACTGCAGGCTTGCAAAATGCCAGATTCTCTGATGTTTGAAAATCTCCCCAGTTGAGAATGGCTACCATCGAAACGTTGCCAAGACACTCTCATGATCCAGACAGTCACAACTGTGTGTTAGCCACAGTCATTTCACGCAACTAAATGATACTCTGGGTAGATTTCAGGTCAATAGACAACTCCCCGAAGAAGAAGATATCAAATTACCCAAAAAAGAAAAACAGGGGAAAAATAAAGTTTGGGCATGCCTGCAGGAACGGTGGTGTTTTTAGAGACTACATAGGAGGCAGAAGCTAAGTGTTGATTTGCCCATGCCTCTTACCTGGGAGTAGAAGGTGGGAAGAAATGGACAGTGGCTCTGATGAGAAGAGGAGGCACAGTGCAGCTCGGTGAAGCCACACGCTGACTGCGTTCTGCACGGCTCTTCATGCAGTGCTGTGGGCTGGTGCATCGGAGGCGAGCACGGGTGTCCTATGTAAGTTTCTCTTGCTGTAGAATTGCAGCGAGGGGCTGGAAATACGATTCGTGTCTGTCTGGTGCATATTGCCTCTTTCAGATGTTTTTAATTCCTGTGCTGAGGATCAGCTAGAGAAGCAATCATTTGGACAACGAGTTTTCGAGGCACCTGAGGTATATGAGATGCTGAGATTTTCCGGAGGTGGCTTTTTTCTTTCTTTCCTGCTGTATCTTTAGTGCCGTGTGACTTTGATAAGGTCGGAAATAACTTGCACTGGGATTGTTGGGGAAGTGCATTGTCTCAGAGGTCTGTATCAGTTCAAACCAGTTGATACTCTTTTTTGTGTAGTCCTCTTTAAATATTTGGTGGCATGAAAGAAAACATCTTTTTTTTTTTAGGGAGAAACTCCACCGAGTTTGTCAAATTAAAGATAGCCACAGAGGCTATCATTAAATCCTATTTTGAACAGCTTCAGAAAAATAGTAGGTGATCGTCATTTGATGGATGACACAGCTGTTGCAATAATAACAGCATTTATAGCAGCTTTATCATTCTGTGACGGTTTCACTGAAATAGCCCTTATTTCATGGACCTGCTGTGTTTTGCAAAATGGCTGTCTGAGTATTAAATTCTACAAGGCAGGCTTACACAAACACTGAAGTATCACTACTTAAGATGATTGGATGCTAATTGAAATCTGCTGTGCAGTATGCTAGCCGACAAGCGCAGAGGAAGCTGCCTTTATTTCATACTCCTTTTGCATGTGGCTACTTTATTTTGAGGGAGTGATGTGAAAGGGAACAAGAGGTTTATGCGGGCTAGACAAACTGCAGGGCTGAATTGCTTGACACTGATTTGCAATTCCTGGCTGCAAAGCAAATAGAAAATCTACAAAGAGCACTAATCAATACTTCAGGGTAGAGTGCAAAGAAATCTGTGACCTTGGGAAATTGGCCACTACAAGAGATATATGTGATGCTTCCAGGACAAACAAGGTCAAAATCTGATCGGATCTACATAATAAAGTTGGAGAGTCGGGGGTGGACGAGGTGGAAAAGGGCTAACTATATTCCTAGCCAATCTTAAAGATAAAATTCAATTTTATTAAATAGATAAAAGCATCAAAAGCCCCTTTAACTGAAGGATTTTTGTAATGATTATCTATTCAGTGCCATTTGTCTTTTGAATGCAACAGTTGATAATTAAGGAACAAATGTAGTACGGAGGTAACCAGCAAAGATTTTTAAAGATGACATATACAGGAATTGGTTTTTTTTTCCCAGCAGGAAAATTAAGTGCTTCTTAATAGGATTTGGGAATAAGTATTAGCAAGTTTTTAAAGTATAAAATTATCCACATAAATAAAATCTTAAATTAAAAAACAGAAATAATTTGAAAATTTAAAATCCATGTTTTTAATAGATGCTGAAGATTGACAATTCCTTGGTTTTACATATTTCTGTTTATTCTTACATAATGAATTGGAAGAAATCTATTGTAACGTAGCCTACTGAATAGAGGAATTCTGAAATAAAGCCTCAGACAAAGCAGTCATTTTTACCCAACTTATTTTTGTCCTTTTTCCTGACATTGAACATGTAAACAAGTAGAAGAGACCCCCCCCCCAAACTGTATTTTCTGTAGTCTTGACAGAAAAGTTAGAAGATTTGGTTCACCTGCTAATTCTCACACTTTTTTACCCTGTGTTTTGGTTAAGGAACCACAAAGCATATGGCACAAATATAGCTTGAAGATAAAAGAAATTCATATACCTTGGTCACTAGAAATAAATTTCCCTTTATTTTTAAAACACTGACCTCTTGGGATCTCTCACCTGTCACCCTCCCACCTGCAGCATTTTTCAGTCCCTTTTCCCTGGCAGTTTCATATATGGATTGTGGTTGTCTTTATAGGTAGTCAACCCAGTGCCGTAGCATGTTCAGTCTGAAACTGATTTATTTCCTCGGAGGAAAAGAACCCTCTATGTATGTATCTGGCAGTGGGAGCACTAATTTGCCTGCAAAGCAGACAACACATGGAGTCTGGAAGCTGCTTGTTGAATAAACAGGTGGACCACAGGGCAAAGGGCACCCAGGCCCCTGTGGAACACTAGTGATGGGGACCTTGTCCACGAACTGGACTGTCCTGGTGTCCTTTCCCCAATTTATTATCAATTTTATGCGAGGATGACTTAGATCATGCCAGTACTAAATTCCAACAAAAGCTTAGGAATTTAAATTGTGTACATCTATTTTGTGTAGCCAAATCAGAGTAGGCATTTTAAAATTAAACATTAAAAAAGTGTATACACATAAAAATACATATATTAAGTGCATAATTCCTAATTCAGTTGGTACAGTGTGTGTGTGTATGGGTGTCAATCCTCCACTAGTTCTTACACCTTTTTTTTTAGTATGACAGCTTTCTCAAGGATTCCTCCTCCTCTCACATCATCTCTCAGAAAGAACATGAAAGTTATGTGGGTTTTGAATAAAGTTATGTACATATGCCATAGTCCCTCATTTCTAGGTTTTTAACCTTCCACAGCCATCACCATTATCAGGCACCTTCCCCTAACTTGTTTAGCGTTGCCTGCATATTCAAAAATCATCCCCTGAGCACCCTGTTGGCTGCAGCCCCTCTCATTGCCCATAAGACTTGATGCATAAGCCTCTCTTTTTGGCATTGTTGAGTTTGAAACTCAAGATCTAGTCTTCATTATTTCATTTGTGCCAAACAATCATTCCATTAAAACCCAGCATCATATCTCAGACATAATTCCTACTTGTATCTAAACTGTCATGCTATTTTTATTTTAGTAAATAACATGAAAATCTGTTAGCTGAATAAATACCATTTAAACTTAAGAGGGTATATAAGCCTGTTAAGTTTCTGTGTGCATCTCTGTGCAACACTCCTAAAATACGGACATTTGCATGCTTTGGAGAGCAGAGATTGATACTAATTCTTTTTGGGTAAATTCTTTATTGAAGTATAGCATGCATGCAAAAAAGTGCAGACATCCTCAATGTTGAGATGGATGAAAGCTTGCAGAGTGGACAAGTTTGTGTAACCAACACTGAACTCAAGAAACCAAGCCATGTCTGAAGCCTTATCTTCCCTTCCACTCATCAGTCGGCTCCCCCCTCCTCCATGGTACCCCCTAATCTGGCTTCCAACATTAGTTTTTCCTGTTTTGGAATTTTATACAAATGGACTCATTCTGTATCTTTCCTTTTTTCTTCAGCTTATGTTGATCATCGTTATAGTTTGAGATTAATCCCTGGTTGCATGTAGTTGTGGCTGTATCCTGCTAATTCTCATGGCTGTATAGTATTCTATTATATGACTAGATCATCATTTAATTGTCCATACTGCCATTGCTAGGCATTTGAGTAGTTTCCAGTTTAGGGCTGTTGTAAGTATAGCTATTATAAATATTTGTGACATGTTATTTTCTGGATGTTTAGGTATGCATTTCTCTTGGATATAAATCTAGGAATGAAATTGCCAAGTCATGGGGCATATACATATATTCAGATTCAAAGTCAATACTGGTAAACAGCTTTCCAAAGTGATTCATTAGTTTACACCCTCCCCCGTGGTGGCTCACCAAAACTTGATGTTATTTTTTATATTTCACCCAGTCTGGTAATTATATACAGGTATTCCATGTATGGTTTTACTTGGCATTTCTCTGGTGACTAATGAAATCAAGCACCTTCTCTTGTATTTACTGGCTAGTTGGATGGCGTCTTTTGTGAAATGCTGGTCCAAGTCTCTTGCCTCTTTTACTCTTAGGTTCTCTGTCCTTTGAGGCCTTTTTTGTTCAAAAAAGAACTGACAAGGAAAAAAGGAATTGATGATGAGCACAATAAAATAATTAGAGACAAAACGGTCTATATAGATGTAATTAGAATGTGGAAGCAAGCTGACCTGGGTTTGATTCTTGATGTTTTTGTTTATTTACTGTATGACAGTGGAGAGTTCTTTTTTGTTTCTGAGTCTCAGCTTTCTTTTCTGTATACTCGGGAAAAGAGAGAAAGCTTGTTTTTTTTTTTTTGTTTTTTGTTTTTTAGAGTTAAAATGAAATGTTGTTTGTCAGCCCCTAGCATACTGCCTGATCCACAGTTGTTTTACACACACTGATAGCCACAGTGAAATGAGATCATGAGATGGAGGGACTACACTAAGAGAGCAGGAGGAGTGGTAGGGAGGAAAATAGTAGATAATTGCTCTTTTTTTAATTGAAGTGACAGTTGATTTATAATATGATGTTAGTTTCAGGTGTACAACATAATGGCTCAATATTTTTGTAGATTATACTTCATTTAAAGTTATTATAAAATGTGGGCTATATTCCCTGTGCTGTACAGTGTATCCTTGTAGATTATTTATTTTATACATAATGGTTTGTACCCTTTCCCCTACTCCTTTACTTTACTCTTCATCCTCCCCTCCCTGGTAACCACTAGTTTGTTCTCTATATCTGTGAATCTGTTCCTGTATTGTTATATTCATTCATTTGTTTCATTTTTTTTAGAGTCCACAGGTAAATGATAATAATATACAGATTTGTCTTTCTCTGACTTATTTCACAAAGCACAATACCCTCCATTCATCCATGTTGTTGCAAATGGCAAAATTTCATTTCTGAGTAATAGTCCATTGAGTATATATCTGTATTTATATATAGATATATACCACATCTTCTTTTTCCATTCAGGCAGATAATTGCTCTTGACTGGCTTGGTTTCTGCCTGTTAGTTACTTAATACTCATAGTCTTGGAAAGTGAAGAATGATCTATTCTATATCAAAGCACAGTTTCCTTAGCATATGAATGCCTCTGAACTTTTAGAGCATCAAAGTATAGTGAGATCACCAAATGATGTTACTTTTTCATATATAGCCTAACTTCTCAGCAATTCAGCACTCTTGTTAAATTCTGGTTGTTCTGGTTACCTGATGCACATTCACATAGTCTTTCAGAGTTTACAGAATACTTTTAGGCCCATTGTTTCATTTGATGTTAAAGCAATCTTTAAGAGCACAAAAAACAAGGCAAGTGATGATAACACCATTTTATAGATGAGAAAACTTCAAATGAGAAAGTAGCTGTATCACCACAGGCCGCAGAATCTGATAGGTGCAAAGCTGAGATTCAAACAGAAATTTATTTTTATTCCATGTACCATGTTTTTTTGATCTTGTTTAGAATGAGTTTTAAGTTAAAATAATGGGATTATAATTAAATTTAATTAACACTAAATTTTTGTAGTGCTTTTGAGCATAAAACTCAATTATCATTGAACATGAGAAGTATTAAAGTACCAGTAATAGAGATTTCTGGTTAGAAGAATTGTAGGTAATATATTTTTTGAACTGTAGTTTTTTTCCCCTCACAATTCGTACTTTTTCCAAGCTACCATAATTGTCTTACTAGTGAAAATAAGTTTAAGCTACACGCTTATTGTTTATGTCCTGGAAAATATATGTTTATAAATGTCTTTCTAAAAACATTTATCATAAATGTTTTTAAGGCATCAATTTTGTTCTTCAGCAGATAAGGGACTAAGATTCATAGTTATAGTAGTTTTAATACAGATATGCGTATATGCAGATGTATATTATACACATATTTATATATCATATACCTTAAATTACTTGGTGCTTTTCCAGCTATGTCTTAAATTGTCCTTAAATGGTGATGTTTGACTTTTAAAACTTGTGTCCTTTTTTTTAAGCATAGTTGATTTATAATGTTGTGTTAGTTTCAGGTGTACAGCTAAGTATATATATATATATATATATATATACGCACACTCTTTTTCAGATTCTTTTCCATTACTGGTTATTGCAGGATATTGAGTACAGTTCCCTATGCTATACAGTAGGTCCTTATTGTTTATCTATTTTATATATAGCAGTGTGTATCTGTTAATCCCAAACTCCTAATTTATCCCTCCCCCTGACCTTTCCCCTTTGGTAACCATAAGTTCATTTTCTGTGTCTGAGTCTGTTTCTGTTTTGTAAATAAATTAATTTTAATCATTTTTTTAGACTCCATATATGTCATATGAAATTTGATATTTATGGAATATAGGTTTTGATATCATATGAAATTTGTCTTTGTCTGACTTACTTCACTTAGTATGAAAATCTCTAGATCCATCCATGTTGGGGTAAATGGCATTATTTCATTCTCTTTTATGGCTGAGTAATATTCCCCCCCCAGACACACATATGTATATGTGTGTGTGTGTGTATATATATCTCTCTCACATCTTCTTTACCCATTCATCTGATGGACACTTAGGTTGCTTCCAAGTCTTGGTTATTGTAAATAGTGCTGCTATGAACATTGGTGTGCATGCATCTTTTTGAATTAGAGTGTTTGTCTTTTCTAGATACATGTCCAGGGGTGGGATTGCTGGATCACATGGTAACTCTATTTTTAGTTTCTTAAGGACTATTCTCCGTAGCAGCTGTACCAATTTGCATTCCCACCAACAATGTAGGAGGGTTGCTTTTTCTTCACACCCTCTCCAGTGTTTATAATTTGTAGACTTTTTGATGATGGTCATTCTGACCAGTGTGAGGTGATACCTCACTGTAGTTTTGATTTGCATTTCTAAGACCTGTGTCTTTAAAAATCAAATATATACATATTTTGCCAGGCCTACTCTTAAAGGCATTTTCTCAAGAGATTGTTGGCTTTTCAGATTTGGGGCTACATGTGTTTTTAATAGCTTTTAATTTTGGTCATATCAAAATCCTTAATTTGATCCTTCAAATTTGTCAAGTGCTATTGATCCTTAAAAAAACTTTTTAACGTGTGCTCATTTTTCCGTGAAGTGAAAACATCCTTAAGAAGATACATGCTTACATCAGAGCAGTAGGTCTCAACTTCAGAAATGATAACTATGAGTATTTAAAATAATTCATAATAAAAATGCTATTTGATGATTTAATTTTTTCAGAGCTTTAAATTTTGCTTTAATTATAAGCTTTAGTACATGAGGACATTTTATTAATAGAAAATGAGAAAAATGAGCAGGCCTATAAATGTTAAGGCACACAGAGGGGGAAGATGAAATTAAGCTAGCAATTTGCAACCTTTGGGTGTGCATTGAAAATTAGCCAGTTGATGAATTTTCAGAGATGGAGGAGCCTCCAGTTGCTTTAAAGTCTTTTCAGCTCACCTCCACGTATCACTCACTGCTTTTCTTCCCACTGGAGAGGAAGATTTGTTTATTTGCTTATTTTTAGGAAAATAACATTTTAAAGTTTTTTTCAATTTTTTTGAGATATAATTAACACATAAAATTGTGAGATATTTAAAGTGTACATCATGATAATTTGATACATGTGTACATCATGAAAGGATTCCTCCTGTCTAGTTAATTAACACATCATCCATCTCCTCACATAGTTTTTTCTTCTTTTTTTTTTTTTTTTTTTTTTTTTGGTGAGAACATTCAAGACCTTCTCTTTTGGGGAAATTTCAATTATACAATACAGTATTATCCACTCAAAGTCACCAGGTTATTCACTAGATCCTCAGACCTTATTCATCTTAGAGCTGAAAATTTGTACCCTTTTAACAATCTCTCCTTATTTCTTCCGATGCCCCCACCCTTGGCAACCACTTTACTATTCTCTGTCCCTATGAGTTTGACTTTTTTTTTTTTAAGATTGCATATGTAAGTCATACCATGCGGTATTTGTCTTTCTCTTTCTGACTTTTTTCACTTAGTGTAATCCCCTCAAGATCCAGCTATGCTGTCACAAATGGCAGGATTGCTTTCTTTCTCATGGCTGAATAATATTCCTGTATGTACCTGTATGTACCACATCTTATTTATGCAGTTATGTGTGCACATACACACACATATATACCCTGCATCTTTATCCATTCATCGACTGATGGTCACTTAGGTTGTTTCCTGTCTTGCCTATTGTGAATAATGCTGCAATAGACATGGGGGTATGGAGGTGTAGTTTAATATGTGTATGGCAGATTGGAGCAGGGGCACAGGGTCTGCACATTGCAGACCTTTGGGCAAGTCCCTCCATCACTCTGTGCCTCAATTTCCCTTTCTGTTAAATGAAGAACAACAATAGAATCATGGGTTGGCCGTAAACATCACACAGGTCAAACGATGAAAACACTGGGCATGTAGTGAGTACTCAATTAAGTGTGAACTATTTTGATGACTGTTATCCCCACCTCCCTCTGCAGCTGAGCACCACTTCTCCTAGGTAAGAAAACTGCTGAGAAAGAGCCATAGCTTGGAAGGATGAGTTCACTGTTTTAAAGAAAGCTTCTGTAGAGATTATTTAATTATGGAGAGCTGCGGAAGTCATCATCCACGAATTCATTTGCAAAGCAATTACTCAGCACCTGCTGTTTGTCCTGGGCTGTCCTGAGAGGTCAAAATACAGAGAGGAACTGAGCCCCTAACTTCCCCTGCAGGAAGGTCCAGCCTAATGCTGAAGACATGTAAGTTTATGGGAACATTAAAAATACCTGACCTAACTAGAATAGCCAATAATAGGGAAAAAAATAAATGACATATCCCCTATCCCAGGGAATAATACCAAAATGTCATTAAAGAGAAAAAGCTGGATCTGTATAGGCCAACGTAGAAGGATGTCTACATTCTGAAAATATGTTACATAAAAATTAAGTTGCAGGGCATTGTGTATAGTATAATCACTTACACTCTACATGTGTTTATGTCTGTATGGGCATTTGCATAAGAAGAGGCCTAGAAGGTTATCTCACTGTGTGGGCAGCTCACAGAAGTGGGCTCATCAACACAGGTGAGATTTTACCTTTTACATCACTAGACTTTTTACAATAAGCATGGTTTATTTTTGTAATAAATATTGAATGTGACCAGTGCCTTTAAATTAATGTATCCCTTAACTTCTTCCAGAAAGGCTTATAAAACAAATTAATATATACAATGCCCATCCTTGCTCATTGGAAAACACTCAACTTGAAATGCATGGAGTAAAAATAATCCAGAAATTGAGCAATTTGTTAATTGAGAAACTGTCTTATGTACTCAAAGTACTTTGGAACAAGAAGAGAAGATTTTGGCTGGTTCTTTAGACCTGCCCTTCAAGGAGTATTTTGTGTGGAGGTGCTCAGATATGGAATAGGGTCGAGTCCTTCGCTCTGCATGCTAAGAACCTGTTTCACGAAGGGTGGTCAAATCGTTTTGAATTCATTTGCATGTTGGTGTGCCTTGATTGTTAGTGTGTTTCCTAAGTAGATGAAGATCAGAAGGGATATATAGGATCTAAGCAGAAGAACATAAATCATGTTAGGAGATATTTCCATTAATTTATGCTGTTCTAGTGAGTCATCTCTCACCAGCCAAAATGGTCAAGATAGTCAGATTTATTAGTCATAGCCTATTCTGATTGTCTTGAAACCTCTTTTTCTTCACTTCTCTGATGCCTCCTTTGCCTGTTTCCACATATCTCTTCCTATTCCTTCTCACAGACATATGATACCTTCATTTTGTTATTTATCTTGGTGTTCCTTCAGGTGGTCATCCCTCTGTATTGAATTCTTAGAGAAGATGATGAATAATACCAACATAGATCTGAGGAATGGTTAAAAGAAGGAAAATCTTTAAAAAAAAAAAAAAAGTAGAATTAGAAGAAATGGCCAAAATAATTGAAAAATGTTCTATATATATGCTGATGGCTACTAAATCTGTATGCCCAGCTGAGATCCTTCTTCCAAGTTTCAGACCCATACAACTATCCAAAATCCTCCCGATGTCTCTGTTTGGAAATTCCACAGGCACTGTGAACACAGCCAATGCAAGACTGAATTCAGTCTTCCTCATGCTGGTCCTTCTCATCTCTGCTTCTTCCTTCCACTCTCCCACCAAAGCCTGTGTCTGCTTCCACCTTATCAGTCCAATTAAAAGGCATGATTATACTCCCAGTTGTCCAAGCCAGAGATGGTTCAGTGTCCTTTCTCTTTACTACCAGATCCAGTCAATCATCACTTTCAATCACTTTTATGTCTGGAGCTCTGGAGTCTCTTCTCTTCTCTACCCAACCTATCTCAACCCAAGTCTAGATTCCAGTTATTTTCCTCCCAAATCACTGCAGCAACCTACTGACTGGTCTCCCCATCTTAATCTTAATTCTTCAGTGATCCCTTCTCTGCACCATAGCTGCCATTGTGATTTTTTCTCCCATGCAATCATGTTATCTCCTTGCTTAAAATCCTTAGTGGATTCCCATTCTCTGAGAATATAAGTACCATCCAATCAACATGTTACAAGTCCCTTCCTGATCAAGACTCCCAAGCCTAAACTCTTAGCACCTTCATACTCTCAGGTCCCGATGGCATTGACCATCACTCACTTCCCCAACACCTTTTGCCTCGGCTCCTTATAGAGTCTGTTCCCAAGTCTAAGGTAGGCATCCTTGCTCTTTCCTGACAGCAGTACTTACCCACCTGATCATAATTACTCCTTTACTTGTCTGCCACACCCCCTTTGAACTCTGTGTCTCCTCATTTCCCTTTGCATTGTTGTGACCCTGTTGTCCAGCAAGACTGGACTCAAGACATACTTGTTAAATAGATAAAGAAACAGTGCTGGATAAATATTATCAAATTCTTACTTTTCCATTACTACCCTTCTCTTCCCACTGGTCATTATAATATGCAATTTTTATTTTATATTTACATAAAATTCATTACATACATGTGTATCTGTGTGTGTAAACACACATACACACACAGTTTTGTGATGATATAAAGTTAGGTTCCTTGGTCTCTTCCATATTTATAAAACAGAAGATACATTCTGTTGTAAGAGTTTGAAACTATGTTAATCCTTTATTCTCTAGAGCTTTTTTATCATTATATTCCCATTATAATCTGTTTAGATTATATTCTGGTTATTTCTTTTAAGGATCTAAAGCAAGAACCAGCTTCTTTACCCACAGCAAGGACCAACTCGAGTACAGAAGAGATCTGAACTTGATTTCAATGATAAAATTAACCAAAAGCCAGACTAAGTTCATTTAAAAACAGTGGTTACAAAATAGGTAAATATGTTTTAAAAGATATTGGGAAGTATCTTTAAGTGCCAACATTTAAAAATAAAAACAGCACCTTATTATTTTTTTAAAAGCCTTGAATTAAAGGCTTTAACAGCTCCATGTATTAAAAGCTGCCCTAACATCTTTCCCATATATAACCTAGTGACGCCTGTTTTAGGGGATGTCTCATTCCTCCTACTTCCTCTGTTGAAGCTCAGGCAGGTAGCTGTCCTCTGATGCAGCCTTTTGTGCTGTTGTTTAGAGGCTTTCTATTGCTGGCTGACCTTTCTGCTGAATAGATCTGCTTCCCACTGAGCTGGACTTCTCTGTTTGTTCTCTTTCTTGGTATTACACTGAGACAACAGCAAATTCTCTTTGGTTTGAATCATCAGAAGTAGCTTCATTTTTTTTGTTGTTTACTTGATTTTTCCCCCTGCACTTTTGTAATGATCATATCCCCACTCGCCTCTCCATCACCAAAGGAATAAATAATTGATATAATTCAACAGCAATGCAGAATAAAGGCATACAAAGAGGTCTTTGTCAGGCACTGGGTCTGTTGGAGTTTCTGTCTTCATTTTTTTTTTTTTTTTTTTGGTGATGGTCTCAGTGAGTCTTTAAAGCTTCCCCTAATGAGTCATTGACTCCTCTCTGGTCATTTCATTACTGGGAAAATCAGGTTGTTCTTTTGGGCAGATATCAGACTATGAAACTAAGTGATAGTCATTCAAAGGGGGTGGATCGCAACCTTTGTTTTCTACAAAGATTAATGAGATGCAGTCTCACTGGGAACAGACACGTCTTCATGATTATCAAGGCTTCCAGTTGAAGGGGGACAGGGCAGCGTGGTAGGGAAGGGAGAGCTTAAGAAAGAAATCCACTTGAAATATCTGGAATCTCTCTTCTCCCTTCTCTCACATGGTTACACACCTCTCTATTAATCATCCCTTCCCAAAGCTTTACAAAGAGTGGTTAAGATAATTTGGTAATAGAGGATGGAAATTTCTTCTCTTTAAACATAGAATTCACTAGCACAGCAGTGTTCCTTAGTGTGTCTTCTGAGTCACTAGCATGAGAATTCTTGTGGTGGTTTGTCAAAAAAGATGCAGATCCCTGGAAACATCCCAGACCCATAGAACCTGCACCTCAGGGATAGATCTTTCTCTTTTAATTTTTAATCATCCCTCGGGGTGATTTTTGTGCACACAATTGTTTGAGGGGGGCTCAGAGAATCAAAGAAAATTTGAAAGTCAGGGTTGGGGTGACAGGAATCATGGCGAGGCTGTTCAGAGTCCTTCCTCAGAGGTGAGTCCACTCACAGCAAGCCAGCTTGAGTCAGGGTCCTCGAGTTTCGCATTCCTGGGAGAGAGGATCCAAGAGGATCTTCTCAGGCCAGAAGAGGGGGAAGCTACCTGACAGAATCCCATCAAGCCGGCATACAGTGGAAGAGCATTTCCAAAGAAAATCCATGTGTTGTTTCTAGAAAAAAGGGAAAGAGATCCCAGATGGCAGAAACTGCAGATGATCTTTACACATACCAAGAACACAATAATACAGTTGTTTTTTTGGTTTTTGGGGTTTTTTTTTCCTAAATGAACAATGCTCTCCTGTGGTTAAAGCCTAGGAAGTAAAACATTAACATCTTCAAGCTTAACAGTGCAGATATTTCCCAGTTACATGAATGAAGATTAGTTACTTTGTCCATAAAGGAGTTTGGGAGTTTGTGGGGAAAATCCAGAATCGCCTTTCCAGTAGAATGAGTGCCTGGTAGTAACTTGTCAAGAGTAAAGACCTAATATTTGAATTGATTTAAGTAACCGATAATGACAGGAAAGGTTTTATTCAGACATTCTGTAAATATTGGCAACTTATTGAATTATAATATTCAATTACAATTTAAGTTTATAGAATCAGTTAAGCAACTCTGTGAAGAGTCTTCTGAATAAGACAGCTAAAACAAAATAACATTAATTAACTCTTTGTAAGGTACAACTTTTATTGCTTGATCCATTTCACACTATTAATTTCTCCTTGTGCATCGTGGACCTTGTGGGAACCATGGGTCTGAGCAGACACAGTTCTGGTAAATGTCTACCATGAAAGTTGTTAGGTGGATTTTGTATTTCTAGAAAGTTCCACCCTTTGGAGGTCTGACTATTGTCTAATTGTGAAATCATTATGGATGCTTAGAAAGAAATAGGATATCCTATGCGTGATGAGCTACACTGGTAAAACCTGTGGGCAGCTTTCCTGAAGTAAATTGACCTGTCCACTTATTTTGGTGAAAATCAATTTCAGTTCCAGAAAAATGGAGAAGAGAGAGGAAGCATCTGAAGTGGAAAGGGATGAGAAAGATTTTTCAAAATTGTTTCAAAATGCAAATAACTATCAGGATCTCAGCGCTTTTTTTTTTTCTGAAAGAGGGCTGAAAATGCTTTTAAGTGTAATTTGATTACATGCAGAAAGTTTCCAGAACCAGCTCCCAAATGTCTACTCCCCAAATTTGAGTAAAGCAACAATACAGACAGACACTAGAATATGTAACATATATTTGAGGGCTCTGAGCAAAGTTTGCCTCTTAATTTTTATCTGATTGAAGACAGGTGCAGAGAAGGTCAGAGCTTTCCCCTGTCATGACTTTTCTTCCTTTGGGGTCATAAACATGTTAAAAGAGGTATCTTCTGTCCTTTTTTTTTTTTTTTTTTAATCTTACAGGGCAGACCTCCACTTCAGCTAAATTCTTCTGGTTTTAAAAATGTATTCTTTTAAAGAACTCTTGGTCAATCTCTCTTGATGCAACCGATTTCATAGATTTTTCATTGCTGAACTATAATTAGAATGTGCTTATTACCATTTAAAAATAATAGAATTCTTATTTCCACAGCCCAAAAAGCACTTAAAATTTTGAAAGTCATTTCCACTTCAAAGGGAAAATCCATCACCCCTGGAGGGTACTTCTCTGATTTTTCTTGTATGATTTTTTCTACTGCACTATGTTTTCCGTTGAACTTGACTCTGAAGCCATGATCGGTAGTATACTCAGATTAAAAGAACACTCTTAAAAGATACTGATTTGGGTTCTGTTCACCCTACAGCTTCATGAAAAGTGAGATGACAATCTGACTTTTTTTCTGAGTTGATTGGTTAGTCCATATTGACTCCATCTTTTTAAGCCTTTGATGAGACTGGCACTTCTTCATGGTGTTTTATAAAGTCATTAAATCACTGAGGATTTCTCTCTGACAGCTCTGCTCCATTACTATCTGGAGAAAATGCAGTCACTTGGAATTGGTACAGCTTCATCTGTGGTTAGATTTAAGGCTCCAGGCTTTAGTTAACTGCTAGACCTCTGAAGGGGCAGGTGTAAGGACTGATATGCCATCTAAATACTAGCTTTCAGAATTTGTTTTCCAGTGTTCTCCAATTAATGCTGGTACTTCTGCATCAAGGGGAAAGTTTAGCCTTAGAATAAAGGAATAGATACAAGAGACTGAAGACAGGTGTATTTTTTTTTCTTTCTTTTTTTTAATTGAAGTATAGTCAGTTACAATGTGTCAGTTTCTGATGTGACATGTGTATTTTTGAAGATTGGCCTCAAGGAGCTGTTGTTAGGGGATACCCAGAGATTTATTCTTATAGTGAATGAATTGCTCCATGAAGAAAATAAAGTCTGTTCATTTTCTCCCCTGCAAGAGTGGTTTTTAAACTTTATTTAAACTTTATTTTAAATAATGGCTCTGCTTTTTGTAAAACGTCTAAATATAAATGTTTTTATTAATGGCCTCTAAATTACCATGAAGTCCAACTAAGCTCAACATTTTAAATTTCAGAGGAAAGCTCTACCATCAGCTTTTAGTATTAGTAATATGAACTGATTTCTCTGGTTTCAAAGTATGTGGCTTAATTGCAACCAGAGTGGTGAGACTTTGTTCAGATGGAATAAGGAACTTATGATTCAACTTTTCTTTGTTCCTTGCCAGTCTTTTGTAAATTTCAATAAGCCAAAGTATTAAAACTGTATTTTATAGTCATTCCAAATAATAGCTAGTCAATAAATACAGGACATCAATGTTCCATACATTGTTTTCAGGTTCACGTAATGTAAAAGATTAGAACTGTTGCCAACTTAGGGCAAAAAAAATAATGATCTCAGACAATTTCATAATAAATTAATCTTAGAAGCAAAGCATGAAACCGATATAAGTAATATAAAGAAGTGAATGATTATGTCAACCTTATTGGAAATGTCAATCACATGCTTGCCAGCCTGTAGTGTTCTACTATGTGAAATTGATGAACCCTTGGTTCCTGCCAAAGAGCAGCCCTCTGGGAACTACATGGACTGCACTCCCCCCTCAACCCCCTGACCTCAACAGGCAGCCAAAATGTGTTGCATTAGCATAAGAATTTTGGCTTAGAAATTTGAGTGTGGAATACACAGATTCAGTTAGCACTGGGAGTGAGAGCTGAAAAATTGTCATGGATGAGAGAGTCATTGGGACTCATGGCCATGCCCAAATTCTGAGTAAAAGTTTTATAAGGGAGCAGAAGCTATGTGGTATAAACAGGAAAAGGAGCAAATCATTGTAGTTGCTCAGGGTACAACAAACAGAGCTCTCTGGAAGCGCAGCTGTGAAGATGGCCCTCAAGACATCAGGTTGTGTGAATGACACCATGAGATTGGAGATCTGAAATGGTGCCTGGCCTTTTTGAAGTCTGACTGTTCAGCTTTTCTGAGTCCCTACCATTGTATCTCTTTTAGCTAAGGCCCTGCCACTTGGTGGGGGCAGGGTGCAGGCTTAATGATCTCTGTCCTTTTCAACCAAATAAAACAAGGACAACACATGACCAACTGAGGAGATGAGAGTGAGTGCCAAGTGTTAGCATTAACTTAAATGATATGACGTATAAGGTAGACATGAAATATATAAGCAGGGGTTCATCAAACAAGGATGATAATTAAAGCATGATACCTCATGCATTGTAGAGTGAAATGCATTTAATTTTTAGCTTAATGATGTTTAGGTTTATTCATTTATTCAGTATTTATTTTGTGCCTGGCACATATCAGATAGATACTCTGTTATTCTTGGAGGATGTAAAGATGAATGAAATAGTCCCTTTCCTCAAGAAAATTATAGTATATAGCATAGAATAAAACAACATCTCTTTCATTTAAAAAAAATTACTGCTTCTGAATCCTCAAACTTTAATCCTCACTTAGACAGATCTTCTATGGGACTTCATCTGGGAACCAGTTTCCTGTAACCAGTTATAATATCATGTGACTATTTATGCATAAGTTTGGGCTCAACTGTTAGATGTAAGTGTATAGCCTGACATCTACCCAGAAATGGGTATTTTCTGGCTAATGTCAAGATTTGTGTACCAATAGATCTAATTAGAAGGAAATGATTGTTCTTAATATTACTGTTATAATTACAAGAAAATTATTGTTCTTAATGTTACTGTTACTACATAGATTAATATCAAGCCTAATTGCATAACTGCTGCCTACACGGATCACAACCAAAGAGATGCAGGACCTGGATTAAGACTTGATGAGGGGAGAAGTAAGAAGCTGCCTTATTCATGATCGTAAATTTGTTTGATGTGAACAGAGCCACTCAAGGAAGGCTTTTGGCAGCTTAGGCAGTTGGATTCGAACAGGGAACGTCAGGGAGACCACGCGTATGTGATAAAAGGATCAGCGTCTCAGTGATGGGAGCTGTTGAGAGAAGGAAAATGAAATATATTCAAATATATTCACCAAATAAATATGGCGATTCTCATTTTTTTCTTGTTTTTTACTCATAAAACATGATCTACTTAAATTAATAATTTATTTAGATTAATAAATAATTTACTAATAAATAATATTTATTTATAATTAATAAATAATCATGATTTCTTTGATTTATAATAAAGGAGATGGTGATAGAAGATGTCTTACGTAACCAGGTTGGGTTAATTGCCTCTGAAAGTAGGGTTTGGTTTTGTTTTTTTTAACTCTCTAGTAAGTTTTGGTTGAAATAGAGAATAATGGAAAAGCTCATGAGTCCTCACTATAGCAATTCCTTCACTTTTTTCTTATCAAGGATGTTTTAATTTGATTGATTGGCCAAATTAATAAAATCTGAATGGCTTTGGCTGTCCTTCTGAAAGCTGTCCCAGAACTGGTTAAAAACAAGTGGTTCTGTTCTTCCTAGAAGAATTTCAAACAGCCCCTCCCTCCCTGACCCTCTCTCATTTCTCTTTCTCCCCTCCTCTCCCAACGTGCAGTCAGAAAGAGCCAGAAAATGGCTTTGCAACCATTATTTAATGAAAAGTCATTATTGATGAGTCCCTCCAAGGGGGCAGGATGCTGTGGTTAGACCCTTGCTTAAGAAGTCATTGTTTTATGACAGTTACCATGTCCTCGCCCTCTCGGGGTTAGGTTACTGCAGTGTGCTCTGCTGGGCTGTGTCTTTGAAATTTACTTGGCAGACACTTGTATTATCATTTCAGCCAACTTTTTTTTTGTATATAATGTGTCACAGTAGTATATATTAAAATGATGAATATGGTTCTTGCCCTTGAAGAAGTTGTAACCCACAAAGGGTCAGCATTTAGTTGATAAGTCATCACAGGATGACAAATTCTCCTAAGAAGTCTCGTGACCTATTGACAGAATTTTAGGCAACTTATTACAAATATTCAGATTAGAAATATGCTTAATATATGCTGGATGAATAAATACTTGAGCGAATTTACCATAATCCTGGGTGGATTTTATTTCCTTCCCAAAGGATTTTTTTCCCCCCAGATATCCAAAATATGAACACAACTGAGATTCTTGTGCAATAGTTGGGTATCTATTCATAAGTGATAAAACTCTAATTTAAATTAAAAAGTAAACATTGAAAAAAAATACTCAGAGTGATCTAAACTAAATGCATAGCTCCTCAAAGTCATGGGTACTGATAGACCTGACTTGAGCTAAGCAAAACAGTTTCCTGTCCAAGAGAAAAAATCCTGACGGCTGCTTCAGATTTTCAGAGCCCGGTTTTTATAACCTGTATGTGTCAGTAGTTCATCAATTTATCAAAAATTAAGATAAACAAATTTACACATTGCTAACTGGCCTCATTCAGAAACAAGTGTACACATGGATTGGTTTTGAATAGACCAAAATTCTATGTTGAATGATTAATTCAAAGTAATTCATTTTGGGGGGCCTTTGTGCAGTGCACAGAACATACAGCTGTGCATGGCAGCCTCGCTTTCACTTCCTCCACTACCTATCACTACTTTTGCAAATCTCAAGTAACTTTCACATGTGTGATTTTATTTGACATTGGCTTCGACCGTGTTAGGTAAACATGAAAGTGAATTACCCTTCCCTTACAAAAGAGATACCTAAGACTCAAATAGGTTTCTATATTGATCATACAATAAGCACACCATGAATACCAAGCAAGCAGCCAAGAGCAGGGAGATCCCAGCTACTGAGCCATTATGTGCTTTACTATCCACATGCTTTGCGTGTGATTTCATAAAATGCTCACAAAAGCTCTGCAGGGTGGGTGTCACTGGAGTCTTTATGTAGATAAGTACACAGGTCCAACAGAGTTAATTACCTTGCCCCAGTTTCCATATTTTGTAAATGGAGTAGTCAGAAATCAACCCTGGTCTGTCTAACTCCAAATCTGTGCTTGTTCTATCATGCTTACTTCATCCCTATTGAGTGTATCTGATTGTTGGGTGTAGACATGTCCGTACAAAATAACGTTCGTTATTCTTGTATTGGATGGAGTTTAGGAAAAAGCACTGCTTAGTCAGAGAAAATCCCCTATGGAGGATACTCTAGGGAAGATACTGCTTGCATTTTTAATAGATTAGAACATAAAGAGGTGATACTTTCAAGAGGGAGAACCACTTAACTTAGTTAATCAGCGTGTACTAATTGAGCACCTGTTAAATGCCAGGCAGCCAGTTAGGTGACATGTGAGAAATTACTCTGAAAGTCAAGGCACTTATCCTCAAAGGGATCACAGTCTAATTAGTGAGATCACTAAAGGATTTGAAAACTACAGATACTCAGTGATCTCCAAGGACCTCTTTCAGTAGGGTCTCATTTAGTGAATTCACAGAAAAAAAACAGATTGGAAACGTCCATTCCAGCCTCTACTGTATAGAGTAGATGCGTCTAACAACAGACCTTCTTTCCCCAAAGTAGAGACCGAGATAAGGACTTAGTGTCGGCAGTTTATTGGGCTGGTGGTCTCTAGGAAACAGGGAAGGAGGAAAAACCAATAGAAAATATGACAATTAAGATTGTGGATAAAGGGGGCTGGATTCTGACCGCCTCCCTGAGAACTGTACCAAAACCTCCCTGAACTGTCCACTCTAACAATGATGGCAGTCAGGGGCATGTGTTCACCAGCTCCTGTCCCATATTCATTGAATTGGCTCTAGGGGCAGTGAGTCCCCCAGACTTTGGGGCTTGCTGGTAGATCGAGTGGATGTTTGTAGGATCTAAAAGTCAAGCAGAGAGTGAGAAGTTTCATGGCTTGGGCTTGGAGTAGGACACAGTAAATGGAAGGCGTGGCTGAAATCAGAGGTGGGCTCAGAGGATAGGATGCTGCAAACCTGTTTCAGGTCCCACAGAAGCATTGGGCAACTGTTTTTATTATAACTGAGAGATAGACCAACCAAGTGGGCAGATGTTGGCATCAGACTGTACAGGGTCAAATCTAGGTGTTGCCAGTGGTCACTTGAAATTGTCTATAAAATGGAAAAAGCAACAGTACCTGCCACATAGATTCTCAAGACTTATTAACTCAATGAGATAATGTTTTATAGGATTCCTAGTAAGAGCTCAATGTTTTGGGAAATACAGAACCTGAAAGACCTATATTGACTGCACCAGGAATGATTTTTTTAAGTACTTTTTTCCTTTATAGTCTTAACTTGCTGTCAATTTGCTTGTCTGTTTCTAATTTTTAAAATTCCACTGAAAGGTCAATTAAGAAATAAAGAATCCTTGATTAGATCAATAGGGTATACCTGGTTGGACACAATAAAATTCAAATCCTTTATTGCAGACATGTGCCCCAAAAGGAAAATGCTAAACCACATCAAGGAATAAAACTCCGTCCCATTCTCAGCCCAGAAACTAAACACAGGAGAGCTGGCATGTGACTTCATATGGATTCTGAGTTCATATTGATGATACTTCCTGTTTTATTCCTCCAACCCACTTCCAAAGGCCTTGAGAGATTTGCAGATCTTAATTTTATGGTGATGAAGATTGCTTGATCATTTAGGGGGGACTACTGTGTACTAGGTAGTATTCTTGGTCTTTGAAATGGAAGGGGTATGAAGACAAAAAAAAGAACATCAATAATGAGTCTCTTGTTTTCAAGAAAGATTGCTCTTATTGAAGGAATTCAATGAGAAACACTGAACTTTTAGAGAGAATGGGGAATCAGGGAGGACTAACTCACACTTTTGGCCCCATTTTCACCTATCCAAGGCCCAAATAAGAAATTCAATGGGAATGGAATTCATTTGGGGCTCTGGGAGGAATAATTAGCTAAATTATTAGCTAAGTTAGAGACACAGGTAAGCATGACTAGCAGCCAGCAGTCCCATGCTAATCAAATACAGAGTTAGACTCAGATCTTCACTCAGCTGTGTATGGTTGTTTATGGATGTGGTGTAGCTGGTCTCTACAGCTGCCTCTCCCCTTCACCATGAGCCACATGGCTGGTATTCATGCCCTTGTATAGTCCCCTCCCTCTGAATCCAGGCTGGTCCATTTAACTCACTTTTGACATGTAAACTATAGTGGAAGTAATGGTGTGTGATTTTTCAAGGTTAGATACGGATTTTTGCAGCTTCCCTCAGGGTTTCTTGGAAAACTTGCTCTTGGGATACTGTCTCTTGGCACCTAGATGGCATGCTCTGAGATACTCCAGCCACCTGGAGAGGTCACATGTTTTGCTGTGGTCACCAGACCCAGCTGAGATCCCAGCTAACAGCCAGCATCAACTGCTAGGCATAGGAGTGAGCCATCTGGGATGTCCAACCCAGTCAAGCCTTCAGATGACTCAGCCCCAGCTTCTATCTGACTGTAACCACATGAGCATCCCCAAATGGAAACTGCCCAACTGAGCCCTGTGACCCCACAGAACCATGAGAGGTAATAAACTGTTGTTTAAGCCATTAAGTTTGGGGATATTTGTTACACACCAGTAGTTAACTGGCACAAAATATAAATCAGTTGTCTCTTGGATATCGACAGGTTTTAATTTTGTACACGATTATTACATGATAATTGAAAGACCCAATTTTCTTACTTTTTTGACTTACCATAATGTCAGTCCTTTGAAATAGCTTTGTGGAACAGTATTGCTGCTTATCAGGTTTTTCTCATGATAACTTTATAGATGAAATTTTTACATTTGTTGTGCCTTGGACCCTTTGGTAGTCTGATAAATCCCAAGGGAATATTTCTTGTAACACTATTTTAAAGTGCATAATATGAAATTTGTAGAATTACAAAGGAAACTAATCCTATGATAATATAATTTTCAAAATATTTTTAAAAACCAAACCTTTGATATGGTAATATATGTACTTATTATTATGTATTAAATCATAATACTAATGATCTTACAGAAAATACCCATGTACTCACTCTCTAGATCCTCCCATTAACATTTAATATACTTGCTTTATCACATATCTATCCATCTAATCAGCCAGATAGCCAGCCAGATGTCATCAAAACACCTAATGTTTTTATGTATGTCAGTATGAATTGCAAAGCAAATTGAAGGTTTCCTCTAAACAATGCTGCATGTATATCATAAGCCAGAAGATATTTCAAGATACTCTGAAACAATTATAATCTGATATGAAAACATCTGTGATTCCTATTGCTGACCTCACAGGGTCTGCCAACACTCCTATGGTTTCTTGCTAGCATTCATAATGGAAAGAAATGCCAAATTTTGTTTTAAAGCTTGTTACTGAAAATAAGATGTAATTTTTTTCCATTCAAGTTTATGAACTTCCCAACTTCTACCCATAGACTTTGTATTCCAAGGGCCCAAGGTTAAGGAGACCTACTATGTGAAATGTGCAGAGAGTTTACGAATTAAGTTAAAATTTAAGTCAGATATGTCAAATAACATAGGTATACTTTAAAACTCAAGTTTTAACATAAATTCTGACATTTTTACCTTTAGGATCTTGTAGTAAAATTAATGAAAGAAGCTTGGAATACTCAAAAAAGAGTCACTGAAAAGAGAGAGGAAGGAGGAATTATTGAATTGATATCTGTATTAGTTTGCTTGGTCTTCTGTTAAGTACCCAGCACTAGGTGATTTTAAATGATAAGAAATATGTCATCTCATAGTTTGAGAGGCTAGAAGTCTGAAATTGATGGATCTTCAGGCCCATGCTCTCTCTGATGCTCTGGAGAAGACTCCTTTGCCTCTTCCAGTTCCTAGTGTTTGCCAGCAACCCTAGGCACTTTTTGATTTGGCAATGCATAACTCCAGTCACGTAACTGTCTTTTCCCTTCATATCTTCCCTCCATGCATGTCAGTCTCTGTGTTCAAATTTCCCCTTTTTGTAAGGACACCAGTCATATTGGATCAGGGCCCACCCCCATAACCTCATTTTAACTTTACTACCTCTATAAAGACCTTATTGTGGTCTTTATAGGTCATATTGTGAAGTATGGGTTAGAACTTAAACATACCTTTTTAGGGGAACATAATTCAACCCCTAAAAACATCAGACCATTATGCTTCAGAGGAACAAAGGTTTAGTTGTAGTTTGAAACCAAATAGTTCTAGAAGGATGTGATTAAATATGTCTGGAGTTACATCGTCTGGTCTTACTTTTTTACAGCTCCCCTCTGCAACACTCAACTTGTGCTGAATAGCCATTCATGATTTTTAGGAATGTAAAATACAAAAATACAAGTCTAAATAAGGAATCCCTCACGTTCATGTTTTAGTCAAAACATCAGGTTTCACGCTGCTTTATCTATTTTTCAGCAGTTTTGTATTGCAAAAAATGTTCACAGAAATATATTCCAAGAAGCATTTTAAAATTCATAATGGAACAGCAACTAACTAGTCAACAACAGCTACTGGGCAACCACAAGTGCTTTATTCCCTGAAGTAATGTTAACTACATTCTTAATGAGCTTCTGGCATGAAGCAGAAGAGATTCACACACACACAGACTCACACATAGGATACTCACAATAAAGGAAATCTTCTATTCAAAAAAATCCTTTTTTGTCTCCACCTCTGGGTCTATTTAGTTTTTACTGATTTTTTTTTAATTAAAAAAAATTTTTATTTTTTTTATGGAGGTGCTGGGGATTGAACCCACAATTTCATGCATGCTAAGCGTGCACTCTACCACTGAGCTATACCCTCCCCTACTATTCTGCTTTTCAAATGGTTGAAATTTTGGTTCATATCTGTAATTTTAATTATATCAGGATTTTTTAAATTCAATATTGATTAATACTAACTCTACCAAATCATCCCAGATCATTTGAAATCTACCTCATGAGTTTGTTGTTGTTTTAAGTGAGAGGATAAAAAGGTAACATATTTACCACATAGGACACTTCCAGTGAATGTCAATTACTATTATACCTGTGGGATATACAGCGTGAAATCAGCAGCCAGGACCTTTGCTGCCAAAACTGATATTTATGTGGTAAAGTGTGTAGTTCCACTTTAGCTGTTTTAAACTTTACAATAATTTAATCCAAAATATTTTTTAATATTTTATTTATTTTTGTATTATTTTATTATTTTATTTTAGTGGAGGCAGGTAATTAGATTTCTTTACTTTTAGAGGAGGTACTGGGTATTGAACCCACAACTTCGTGCATGCTAAGCATGTGCTCTACCACTTGAGCTGTACCCTCGCACCAAAATATTTTTATGAGGGCTCCTACAACATTATTATATTCAAAATAAGTAGGAACCATAAATCCAGAGAATTCTTAGACACTTAAGGGCAACATATGGGTGTATATATATTTATATATTTATATATTCATATATATATGCCATTTGTTTACTTTTGCTTTTGTTTCCCTTGAATTCTCATCACAATGAAAAAAAATTTTTTTTCTGTTTCTTTAATTTTGTGCCTATATGAGATGATGGATATTCACTAAACTTATTGGGGTCATCATTTCATGATGTCTGTAAATCAGATCATTATGCTGTACATCTTAAACTTACTCAGTGCTATATGTCAATTATATCTCAATAAACCTGGAAGAAAAATAAAATTTTTAAAGTTTCAAATTAAAAATTATTTATATACACACACATACTCTTTCAGAGTAGATTGGAAAAGATCCAAAGGAAAAAAATACAGACTGTCACTCAGTGAGAGAGGAATATAAACAGCCTTGCTTTGGTCCAATAGATCTTCACTGAGAGGTAGTTAACATCTCTAAATCCTAATTTCCTCCTCTTTAAAGCCATGATATTAATACCTACTTCCAGGATGGTTTCACCTGAGCATATATAAATTCTCTTATGCAGTTCCTGGCATACAATAGATGCTCAAGAAAAGTGACTTCCAGTGAAGCCCCTTCCAAAATCACCTATGACCTCAATCTCTTGGTCACAGGAATCACCCTGCCAGGAAAAAAAAAAAAAGTTTTGATGAAATGGAAAAAAATGCATAGCATTTTGTAATTGAATTTTCAACCCGAGAGAACATTAGCACTTGGAAGAAAACCAAAGTAAAAAGTGAAATAGATGGTTCCATTCCCCTCTGTTTGTATCTGAGCAGCTTCAGGTGGCCAGGTTTTCCCTTGTTAGCCTCTTCCCTCCAGCAGAACCAGTCAGGTGACGAGAAGGACAGCAGGCTTTCCAACTGCATGGTGTTGCTTGCCCAGGGAGAAGGCAGAGGCCTGCCTGTATAATCCGATTTCATCAACTCAAACTAATCACTACTGATAGTAGCAAAATTTAGCCTAGATCTGCTTGGTTAATCTAGATTGACAGGAGGTAAAAGACACGGGACACAAGGACACAGAAACAAGGGGAGAAGAACCAGCACTGATTTCCAGCCTTACTCTTCCATCTGGGGCGTCTAAATTTGCTCCCCTCTGGGGCTTCTATTTTTCTTTCCCTGATAAACAAATGCTCCTTGTTGTTAGGAGACCAGCCTTTCACGGAGCAGCCTCTCCAACAACAGGTGCACGGTGAGCCTCGGGGCTGCAGAGGGAGCGAGCCCTCCGGCTGCTGCGGCTGCGCAGAAGGTACTTCCAGGTACACCCTGTACCTGAGACCATCTATTATTTACTGAAACTGAGCTCTGCATTCTCTCGATCCTCCGGGCAGCCCTGGAGTCAAGCTCCTCTTAAAATGGATGCCACCAGCCGCTAACCTGCAAAGTCTCCTAAACGCTCCTGGCTTTCATTCTTTGCTAAGTAATTCTAATTTCTCGCTACCCAACTTTTTATTCCACCTTGGGGAGTCACTGGGGATTGCAATTGAGCAGCGGAGGGAAGAATTCCTCTGTGACTTTTGGACTTTTCCATACGGAGTCAAGTTTTGTTTTTTAAGGAAATACCGCACTCTGGATTTTGTGGACACGGAGAAGAGATACATGAGGCAGCTTCTGCCTCCGTAGCCTGAGTGATTATAGCCGTCCTCTGTTATGTGTGTGTTTACATGCTTAGTCCTGACAAGAAAAATGGGTTCTCTGAAAGTGATCTTTATTTTTACTTACGATATCTGCGTCTGGCAAACCAGGGAACTTTTTGCATTTGGGTAACAAAAACATTTGGAATATACTTCATTGGATTGTCCATGTTGGTGAAGTTGCTGTTGGCCACTTCAGTATTGCATGTTGCCATGCTAAAGACACCTAAGGGTAAAAATGTCTCCTGGGTAAGTAGACGATGATTTCATGTCTCTCAGAATTGGAGAACTTAAAGACCTAGTGGTTTCATGTTTGGAAAAACTTCAGAAACTATTTGCCTTAGAAATGCATCTAAATATTTTTATACATGTTAGAAATCCTTTGGCAAAACATGGTGGTGTGCTGGCTAAAATATGGACTGTAGGGCGTAAACTCTTCACTTGGTTTGTAATTTTTACGCTGCTTTATATTCGCATCTACACACAGAACTTAGAATGTATTAATGCCGAGTCAATGCTATGATGTTTTTAACTCCAGAATTCTTTATATTCAATAAAGATAGTGTAGATTTCTATTGGGAGCATGAAGTCAAACTTTAAGGGTAGGATTGAAGAGTTTACATTATTTGGGGATACCCTCATTATGTTCCTTTTACCTTAGAAAAAAGATATCAAGAGATATTTTTGGTTTTACACATCTAATTAATTTCTATCAATAAAGACATATATAGGGAAAGCTTAATATTCTAGGAATAACAATGATGTATTAATCCTAATCAAATTTGACACTTTAATGTTGTTTCAGGTTAGTTTCCTACCAAAAATATAAAATGGATTGAGCTCAAAATAACGAGGACAGTCTGTAAAGTCCTAATAATTAAAAAAAAAAAGTGGCTTTAGCTCCCTGCTATGGCATTTACTGAGTCTGATACTTTAAAATTCACAGACAAACGGATTCTGTTCTACTTTCCACATAAACATGTGTATCTAACATGGATGTTTTACTGGTACTTGCACGTCCAACTCACCCAGACTTGTCCCAGAATTTGACACGTGTGATTACAATTATGGTTTTCTTCAGATAACTCAGGGGAAAAAAAAAGAAATACTTCTATCTTTTTGGTCAAGAAATCATTTTGGCTACCTTAATTTGAAATTCACTTACTAGGTTATTCTAACTTTATATGATACATCACAGTTTGTCTGAAAATGGTGATTGTGATTGTTTTCTGTTATGGATAGATAATCTTTATAGGACTTAACTAAAAGACATGTATCTTAGTTTAAAACACAACTCCCCAAATTAGTTCCAAAAATTGACAAAATTTTTCAAGGTATTCATTATTAAAAATGAATACTTCTTGTCTTGATTTTATTGCCACTGTTGCTTTATTATTCCCCACCCTCTTCCCAGTATAATAACAAGATATGATTCAGGGACCTTTGGTCTAACCAGTGGGTTTTCTTTCCCTCCCTATTCAGATGGCTCCAGCAGCTAATTCTGATGCCCATGTGGGTATCTGTAACTTTCTCCTGGTACATAAACATTGAAGAAAGGAGGAGTTTCAAAGGTATATTCCCTCCTTCATCTGTTTAATCCTCCTAAAAGATTAATTCTCCCAAAGCAGTGCCTGCTTAATGGAGTATTTCTGCCACATGGCCAAAACTTGAAACATTTTATAAGCTTGAACCACCATCAGGTTTGGTTTACTTTGGACTCAGTTATGCGACTATTTTTTGATAGAGTCAGAACACTTGCATTTTCTTGGGTTAAAGTATTCCTGGTATATTCCATTGGGTTACACGTGTCTCTGTACCAAAGTTCCTCAAAAGCAAAATTTACGGATTTAATGACTGTTGCATTACAGGGAATACAGTAATTCGGGTGGGGTGTGTTGATTGTGCAATGAATGAATAATGGATGTTCACTAATCTTATAAAATGCCTTATTTGGAAAATAGGGTGTAGGGAGACACTTTCGAACATTGATCATTGCTTTGGTTTCAATCAGTTGTGGTTGTTTTAGGCATTGAGTGCCATTTCTCTGAGTTCTTTGGCTATGTGGAGTGAAATTGGCCATTGGCCAATTTCCATTTGAACATTAGTTTAGAGTTGAGTTCAAGGGGAGAGTAAAATGATCCATCTTGTCTCAGATACACAATGAACCTCACGATGATGAGAGGAGGTCATATATCTCTCTATCCCTTGTTCCTCTAGAGTCTTCCTTTGACTTATTTTACCCCCAGTGATAAGCACAGATACATATGCTGAACATCACAAGATTAGGGTGAAACATCACTTTGCTTTTCCTGGTGCACGCTCTCTGGCAGTGTGGTATCTGATGTGGGCATGTGCTTCAATGTGCCTGAGGGTTTTCCTGGCTGTAAAATAACAAGAGGATAGAAACTACCTGTATCTCTGAGATGCAGTGAGGATTATCAAGTCATCTTGGCATAAGGGTTCCAACAGTCATTCAACAGATGTTCATCAAGTCCCTCTTTTACAATATTCTTGGCACTGAGCAAACAGCAGTGAATAAGATACTCAAAAATTCCTCTCCTCAAGGAGCTTACATTCTAGCAAAAGGACAGGCAAAAGCAAATGCATGAATAGTATGTAAGATAGAGAATAAAGGAAAGCGGGAGATGGGTTAGAAAATGCTGGGAGTTGGGAGGGGATGTTGCACATTGGTTGCTCCAGCTATTTGAGCAAAGAAGGGAACAGATTCAGCCATAGGGGAAATGTTGCCATCAGGCATTTCCAGCAAAGGAGATTTCAGGTGCTGAGGCTGGAGTTGCCTTTAGTGTGTGAGGACTGGTGAGAAGGCCATTGTGGCTGAATTGTGGGGACATCCCTGGAGTTTCCTATGTCTCTTGTATGCACTTATCTCTTTTTGTAATTATGTCAGTGGGGACTCCAAAGCAGATCTATATCCCTTACTTCAAATCTCCAGAGAGTAGGTGTGTGTAGAGGCTTCCAGGGACAGCCCACATAGGCACTTGGACAACCAGCAAGGTCACAGACAGCAGGAGGGAAGAAGACAGAACAGATCAACATGACACCATCATCCTTGACACTTGTCCATCAAGAGTCAAGAAGCGGGAGAGGGTATAGTTCAAGCGGTAGAGTGTGTGCTCAGCATACACAAGGTCCTGGGTTCAATCTCCAGTACCTCCTCCAAAAATAAATAAATAAGTAAACCTGATTACCTCCCCCAACCAGGAAAAAAAAAAAAAAAAGAGTTGAGGAGGTTTTTGTTGTGTTTATTTAATGTTGTTGAGACTGTTTTATGGGTAAGTTTGATGTTGTTTTTGGACTAACAGAAATTAGAATAAATTGTAAGGTAATGTTAAGGATAGTATTGAGAAAGAGTGTTTGGGAGTAAGGATCCAGATTTATGGAACACAGCTTTTCCAAGAGCAATTTTTACTTTTTGTGAGGACCATTAAGTACACAATACAAATCCTTATTGTGGAATCTCCATGTATTTTTGGATCATAAAAAAACTCTTCCAAAAGTTTGGTTCTGGGGACATGGCCATGTGACCATTTGTTCATGAAAGCTGTGTGGACCCCTTAAGGCTGTCAATCTGACTCTATGCCAGACTGACTGACTTTGTTGGAAAATCACTTTGCCTGGGAAATATAAAAATGACAGGTCCCACTTAGGATCCCATTGCTATGCAAACTCCCTGTTCTTTTATTCCTCATATCTGAAATCAATCATACTGAACTTTCTGGACTTCCAAATTGGTGGTCCTGTATAGACTAATTACTATTTGCGGATAGTACATTTTATTAGCTGCTTTTCCATTTTTTATTATGTGCCATAAGAAACAAATAAAATTTATTTAAGAAAATAAAGGGAGGCTATAAAAAAAAAAGGAATTACAGTCATATAACCAAGTGCTTGAGATTAAATAAGAACTCAGAACTTTGAGGTCTGCTTTCTGTTTATTTTTAATAGAGGTACTGGGGATGGAACCCAGGACCCCGTGCATGCTAAGCATGTGTTCTACCGCTGAGCTGTACCCCCCCACCCCCTGCTTTCTATTTCTTGATACAGGTGCTTCTAGCAAATGCATTATGTGCATGTTATTCGATTATAAAATGGATGTTACTAGAATTTTGGCTAAAGGACTAACATGAAAATTGAGCACACTACACATAGGATGGAACCCTGACTCCTTTCTGAAGTGAGAGACGTGTCCTCCAGGGAAGGACTCTGTCGCAAGCCCTTGGTCACTTGACTCCGGAGACCTTTCATCTTATTTCCATGTCAGTGTCTGTCTCAAATTGTCAAGAATCACTATTCTTCTCATTTTTTTTTAAACTCTCCAATCACTGTAGATATATGCATCTGTTGTGATGAGTTTAAAGCCGATGGCATAAAGTTATGACTCTGTTAGGGATTCGCCTCTTGTTGGTTGCACTTCATTTGATATGTGTGTTTCATGGCAGCCTCTTGATTGCTGGTCTTTCAGACAATAACAGTTTCTGAAAATACCCAGTTTTATATTTTCTTTTCTATGCTCTGAACATATACCAGTGTCATCAGGAATACTATTTCCCTCCTGTTTTCTCCCCTTCTCTCTTCTTGTGAGGCTACATCAGGGAACTTATTTCCAACACATGTGCAAGTTTTAATTTTTTCACTGTCACTCACAATCGACAGGCAATCAATCAGGGTGTCTGGCGGTTCAGATAAATTACCTACTTTTGCTCACAGCTCCTAAGATTCTTTCAGAAATTCACACCTGAGGACCATTTTTTTCTTCTTCTAATAAATATTTTTTCCACTCAATAAGTGGACTTCTATAGCTAGGCTTGGAAACCTGAGAGATTCCACCAGATGGTTCTAGTAAATATGGATGGTGTGATGCTTTATATAGTGAGCCATAAAGCATTAAAAATATGTACTTGTTTGAAGCCTACCATTATTAATTGTTTTTTAACATTAAAATGTGGACACTTTAAAAATAACTGTAGTTCTAACTTAGAGGGTACTCATACATTTTAGCAGTTTACTTTTTTTTATTTTTTAGGGGGGGAGGTAATTAGGTTTGTTTATTTTATTTATTTTTGGAGGAGGTACTGGTGATCAAACCCAGGACCTTGTGTATGCTAAGCTTGTGCTCTACCACCTGAGCTAGTCCCTCCTACTGAGGGTCCTCATACATTTAAAAGGAAGTAAATCATGATTCCTGGTCTCTAAACTTTTCCCTCCTTTCCTGCTTTGCATTTCTGTTCCAGGTGACTTTATTCTCTCATGCACCAAAATTTGAAGCAATGTTGACAGTGTTTTTATAACAAGGAAAAATACGGACTTTAGAGGCAGATTCTGAGTTTAAATTCTGGTTCTTCTACTAGCTATGAGAACTTGGACAAGTTACTAACCTCTGAGGCTTAGTTTATTCATCTGTAAAATAAGGATAATATAACTTTTCCTATAGGAGTATTTTTTTTAATGTGTATGAAGTGCTAATCATAGTGCTAGTACTCACAAATAATGTGTGTTTTTTTAATTCTTTATTGAAGTGTAGTTGATTTACAATGTTAGTTTCAGGTGTACAGCAAAGTGATTCTGTTATACATATACATATATATGTTTTCTTTTCAGATTCTTTTCCATTATATGTTATTACAAGAAATTGAATATAGTGCCCTGTGCTCTACAGTAGGTCCTTGTTGTTTATCTATTTTATGTATAGTAACATTTGTCTGTTAATCCCCAACCCCTAATTTATCCCTGCCCGCCCTTTCCCCTTTGGTAACTGTAGTTTGTTTTCTATGTCCATGAATCTGTTTTTGGCTTATAAATAGAATTTATATCTTTTTTTTTAGATTACACCTAAAAGTGATATCATATGATATTTGTATTTCTCTGTCTGACTTCACTTACTATGATAATCTCAAGTAATCTGTTAAATTCCAATCCACTTCCTTTGTCCTTTCCTCTCCAATCCCACTGCTGTTTCACTTACTCAGACATTTCTTGTCTTGTATCTACCAGACTCGGTAGCAGCCTCCAGATTGAGTGCTAACTTCCAAACTTGCCTGCTCCAGTCCTTCCAAACACTTCCCCTATTCAGTAAGCTTCCTTTAAGCCCAGATTTTCATCAGTTCTCTGGCAGAGCAAATCCTTTACAGATTCCTCCCCGTCCATAGATTAAGGTAAGTTAAGCATTTCAGGACCTCATGCATGCTAAGCATACCTGAGCTACCACTGAGCTATACCTGCCCCCCCATATTTGGTTCTTCCTGAGCTAATGTCTGAGAGTGAGGGAGAGGCTCTTCTCCGTTTGGGATGCACTATCATTGCAGGCAGGGGTGCACCCTGGGCTACAAACATCTTTCCCCTTGGGGCTAGAATCTCTTCTTGCATATTCCTAAGTCTAAAGATTGTGACTGAAGGCCAATATATATGGATAAGGAAGGGTAAGGAAAATCAAATAATTATCCGCAAGTCAGTAACTAGTTTGCTGAAATCTTACCTTTTTCTATTTGAGTGAAGGTTAAAAAAGAGAGTGTGTGTGCTCAAGCAGGTGCATGAAGAATATTACTGAAAAATTGAAACTTGAGAGCACTATATCCAGACTAAACAAGAAATGTGATGTTTCAGGGAGAAGGTATTAATCTATAGCATAGTTCACCTTAGATGCCACATCTGAGGTTTTTTAGGGCCCAGGAATGAGAGGGCCAGTTGTGAATTGTTTCCTAAAATCAAGAGGTGATATAATTTGTGATGGGTTACAAAATCCCAATCTGTTTAAAGAGATAAGAGTCTGTGCCCAGTTGGGAGATTTTGTTCTGACAACCCTGGCCTTCATGCCGGCGGGCTGTGGGTGACAGTCTTTGTGAGTAGTAGCTGCCTTGGTCAGCAAGCCTTTCAGGGAAAACATGCCAAACTCCTGCAATCCCACTGCTCTGTGCGAATGGCAAGTGTGGCAGCCCTCCTTATATAAGGGTGGAAGGTAAGCAGAGGTGTTAAGGATGGGGTGGTTGCTTCTGCACCAAGAAAACTACGGTGTGGGATGGGGATGGAGGACCTTTGAGCAATTAGATGGAGTCAAGTTCAGGGATGCTACCTTTGGAGAAAAGGTGGTGAGACGGTTTTGTGAGACATTTCAAATTAAGTTACTAAATAAATATTAACTCTGTTTCAATGATTCATTCAAACTGGGGTTACCAGTAGTCCCATCTTTGGCCCATTGCCTCACAATTATTAACAGTGTCTTCTTTCATCCTCAAAAAGTGTTGTGGTTTGGACAACGAATGACATGGCCACTCTCATTGTTAAAACAGAGAATGAATGAATGAGTCAAGTGAGGGAGTGAGGAAAAGGAGGACCAGGGAGACACAAGCTGTCCCCAGAAAAGGCTCAGCTGCTTATACTCTGAAGTTCAGTGGCAGAGGGAAGTGTGGACATGCCAGTGGACTCTTCTGGTGTTAGACAGGAAGACATCAGCACTGTGTCTTTGGGCACGTGAATTCGTCTCTTCAAGGATCATTTTCTTTACCTGCAAAATGAGGTTTGTTATTCTTACCTCATGTGGTTGTGAGGATTCATCATAATGCAAGGAATGTATATGGTGGGGACAAGCAATGTGCTAGGAAAGAACAGTTAGGCAGCAGTCTTGCCTGCCATGCTACATGAAATTACCTCTGGTGCCAATCTGGACTTCTTAGCCTGACCTTGAAGAATGTCAAGGCTAGTCCAGTCTCCACGTAAGTTTCTAGCCCAGTTCCCTGCCATTTACATAGATAGAACCTCTAATTTTTTGAGTACATGTGATGAGTTCACACCCCTGTGCCTCTGTCCTGCTGCGTTGACTCTCACACTCCTGAAACTTTATTGCTGCTACTTCTGAGCCAAGTTCAAAACTAAGTCTTGTCGCACTTGCAGCCTAGTGTTCATAACAGTACCGTTTACAACAGCCAAGACATGGAAAAAGCCCAAATGTCCATCAACAGTTGAATGGATAAAGAAGATGTGATATATACACACACGCACTGGACTATTACTCAGCCATTAAAAAAGAATGAAATAATGCCATTTGCAGCAATATACATGGACCTAGAGATTATCATACTAAGTGAAGTAAATCAGACAGAGAAAGACAAGTATCATATGACATCACTTATATGTGGAATCTAAAAAAAAAAAAATACAAATTTTACTTACAAGCCAGCAATAGACTCACAGACATGGAAAATAAACCATGGTTACCAAAGGGGAAAGAGGAGGAGGGGTAAATTAGGAGTTTGGGATTAACAGATAAACAGTACTATATATAAAATAGGTAAACAGCAAGGACCTACTATATTCAATTTCTTGTTATAAACTATAATGGAGAATCACTTTGCTGCTAAACACCTGAAACTAACAATGTAAATCAACTACACTTCAATAAAAAAAAAATTTTTTTAAACTGTTGTCAGCAAAGATCATGTGATGTAAAAGAGATCATTAGAATTACCCTTACTGCATGTACGTGTAACCCTTTTGTAAAGTAGGATTGCATTTATATCATTGAAACTGACAAAACATACTGTCATAAATTTCAAAATTCTAGGTGTTTATTAGGTCTTTGATCATTAACACATTTTAAATGTAATCAAAGTCTGTATTAGTTTTTATCATAAGCAGCAATGCGATGACTTCTGGAAAAAAAAAATGAACAGGCTGTTCAGAATACTCTGAGGAGGAAGGAAAGATGGGATTTCTCCTAAGTATTAAGGCTAATCCAAGAAAATGAGACAATCAGTGAGGAAAGGCACTGTTTCACTTTGTACTCTACCAAAAAAATGAAGTGAGGTCGAGACTCTCAAAATGCAAGGAAGTCCCCACTCTTCCCTGAAAGGAGGCTTACATACTCAGGAGTGCGAACATCAGTATTCGCCTCACCAGGGAAGTTTGGTATTTTTATCTTGGCCCAGTTTGCTAGTTTCTAGCTCTTAAATTTATGATTTAAATTAAAGTAATGTCTTAAATTTATTAACATCCCAAGTCTAATCAGGAGAGTGCAATGAGCTGAGTTAGCTCTGCTTATGTGAAGGAAGGCACCCAAAGGTGGGTGACAGGGTTTGTCCATCTACCCCACTGGTTAAACAAGGCCCCATGGTGGATTTACCATAGCCTTCCCCTAGCACCTAGGGAGGACACGAATATCTCATCTTTCCTGGGGCCGAGAAAAATCACCCAAGTGACACATTCTCTTTAAATGAGCCTAGTCTCAAGAAAGGCTGGGAGTAAAAATGGTACCAACCTCTCAAAGCAGAAGGAAGAAATAGCATGGCTGTAGATTTCGCAGAATTCCCAACATCACGCATCCCAGCTGGACACAGGAGAAATCAAGATGGAATCACTTATCTGAGAAGTAAAGTGTTGAACAGACTCTGAGATATTGTCACAGTGCTCCCCGGAACCATCATAACAGTGGTCTGAGTCATTTGCTAGGACTTCTGTTAACTGCGCTGATCTTCTTAGCTTCTTGAGGATGTGAACAGCAGCCACTGTGATGAAAGCACATTTCTTTTTTAAATTGAAGTATAGTTGATTACAATGTTGTGTTAATTTCTGGTATACAGAATAGCAATTCAGTTATACATATATATATTCCTTTTCATATTCTTTTTCATTATGGGTTATTACAGGATATTGAATGTAGTTCCCTGTGTTATACAGTAGATCCTTGGTATTTATCTATTTTATATATGGTAGTTTGTATCTGCCAATCCCAAGCACGTATTTTTAAATGTGAGTGACAGTCAGGTGTGGGGTAGACTTATCTAGACTCGCAGGTGGATTGAATGCTTGTACAAACTGACACAGTCTGCTCTCTTCATAAGCTGTCTAATAGGTCCATACCTGTAAACAGGTGTCCTTTCAACTCTGACACTTTCTGGGGTCTCCCTGGGGTCCTGAGAGCCAAGGCAGAACTCACAGTGGTGGAAGTCGAGTTACCACCTTGGTGGCCACGCATGTCACCTCCAGAGATAAAGGAATAGGGAGAGTTTATTTTTGTTTTTGTTTTCTCCTAATGGCTGTGCAGGGTGGGACAGATGGAAAAAGCAGGGGTGTGAGAAATGTTTGAGAGAAGGAAGAAAAAAATAAAGAAGTCACCCATCTCAGTGCCATGTGTCTCATGACACACTTGCTTGTCTCTGTCAGCTTTAGAAGCTGTTGACAGTTCACATGAGTGTCTTCATTTTCTGCTACTTTCTCAATAATCTTAGAAAAATACTCTGTCAGAGTATTGCCTCTTGAGACAGGCTGTCCACTTGGGTCTGCATCCCAACTTTGCCCTTAACCATTTGGGGCACCAGTTACTCATCTCCAGTTAAGGGAAGTGAACTGAAGACAGTTTTTTAGTCCAGTCAGTTGGGGAGTGGCATCTGTCCTATTCACCTCGAATGGTGAAAAGCCAAATGATCTCTGTGAGAGAGTCTTAACTCTTTAAAACACTCTAAGTGCATTCTTATTTTATTAAAATGAATTTGAAATGTATTCTCTTTGGAGAAAAACCACCAGTGTTTTTAAACGCGGAACTGCAAGTCACGGTGACTGTGGAAAGCATATTTCTGAATAGACAATAGGCAAGTGTATTCCCTCCAATGAGGACATGAACTCCGCTCACCATCCAGAAAGTGGATGTCACAAAAGCTAATACATGTGTGTGTTTCAAGTCCTGAGTTGAAGATTGCTTGTTTCCCCAGATTTCCAGGTGAAGGATAAGCCTGTGCTCGTTTTCACTCCATTTTTTTTTTTCAGTGTGACCTAAACCTGTTAATATCTATATTCAGCCAAGCTGCCATGGTTGCCTGGCAACCAGGCTTAGTGGGCTAACAAGGCACCAGAGGAAGAAATCAAATGCGGCTAACGAGACCTTGATTTATGCTTTGGTTGGATGGAAAAATTCATTCTCCATTTGTTCTGCATGGATTTTTGTTTTCAAAACATGAGTAAATCTTTCAAGATGTAAGCCCAATGCTATTAGGAGTTTTGAAATTACGGTATGTTAGGTAACGTTTCAATGTAGTTGAAAAAGTACAAAGGAAAAAATATCTCTCTGCTCTTCCTTAATGCAAACAGGGGTAGTTCTCTTCCTTGTAGGTCATGTTGTACTTTTCACTCTCACTTTTTATTTCCCCTGCAGCAAAATATATATGTTATTCTTGGAATAAGATGTAATGGAAATTGAAGCGTCAACATCAGGAAATAGATGTTTAGGATTAATTACTGCCAAACGTTTATTTCTGAAGCTTATACAAGGGAGTAAATTGGAGAATGAACTAAAATGACTTTTCTTGTGCAGATTTTTCTACTTTCCACCTTTATCTACTTTCTTTTCTTATATTCTTCCCCATGGCAACTTTATTGTCTCTAAAACTAAGACTAAGGAAAACCTTTGGATTATATATCATCTACTTCATGGACTATATAGACTATGTGATTGGAAAAGAATTTTGAATTTAAAGCTTATATGATCTATTGTTTTATTATCTGACTTGTTTCATAGTGCAGATGTTATTAAGTAAACTTGATATTCAGAGGAAAAGTAAACTAAAGGACTCTGAACCAAATCCTTCTTGAAATAAGATTGGAGAATAAGATAACGCAAATAACTGTGACTATTGAAGTGAAGATGTGAAAATGTCTGACAAAGATGAGAACAGAACACTGATAGAATGAACTTATAATATCAGTGGGAATCAGCATAAATCCTCAAAATCTACAGTGAACATCTTTCGGTTCCCACATGATGGAGGAAGCCAGTCTTTCATTATTACTTAGCTGTTCAACAGTCCTCACATCTACTTGACATTCTTCTTTCTTTGATCCTTATTTCATAATTGGTATGAATTATGGTTCATCAAGATCAAACTGAAACTCCAGATTTTATGTAAAATCTCCTAATTTGTTGGCGTTGACATCAGTAAAAACTAACAACCCCAACACGTGAAGCCAGAATATGCTCTTATTTGCCATTCACAACCCCTGATAAGAGTCAGGGAGAGAAGAGGGTTGATGGGGGAATCCTGAGGAACTCTCACATGTAAAGAGGCTGGAGCTATTAAGGGGATAGGACAAAAAACAGCATCCTGCTTGACACCATGGTAACTAGGGATGGAGAGTTTTCAGGAGAAAGAGAAGGGGCACCCACGGGGACAGAAATGGCTTTTGTGAAAGGGCCTTTGTGATCATTGGTGATCTTAGAAGAGGAATTTCAAGGGCTTGGTGACAGTCCAGCACAAATGCAATGAGTTACAAAGAAGGTGTGGAGGATGAAGGGTGGACATAAGCCAAATGTAGGCTACATTTTCCAGAAGGAGGAAGTAAATTGAAGGAAGATGTGGGCATATTTGTAGACAGAGAATAAATTTCTGAAGCAAATAGGAGAAGTTAAGACCAAATACAGTGGCCTAGGGTTAACCTTTGAAAGAAGTAAGAGTTCAAAGGGCAGCTGAACACACAGATGAGTGTGTGAAGTTTGTGTGTGTGTGTGGTTAATGCCATGAATTTTTTTTTAAATTGAAGTATAGTCAGTTCCAATGTGTCAATTTCTGGTAGACAATATGTTTCAGTCATGCATATATACGTACTTACATTCATTTTCATATTCTTTTTCATTATAGGTTACCACAAGATACTGAATTTAGTTCCCTGTGTTATACAGAAGAAATTTGTTATTGCAATCTATTTTATATATAGTATTTAATATTTGCAAATCTCAAACTTCCAATTTATCCCTTCCCACCCCCTTTCCCTCCAGTAACCGTAAGTTTGTTTACTGTGTCTGTGAATCTGTTTTGTAGATGAGTTCATTAGTGTCTTCTTTTTTATTTTCTTTTTTGGATTCCAAATATGAGTGCTATCAAATGGTATTTTTCTTTCTCTTGCTAATACCATGAATTTTGAGTTGACATTTTAATTGATGTGTCTTATTTGGAGTAGAGGTGAGGTCCTTGGATAACAAGGAGAGGAGGGTGAGATGGGAAGAAAAATGTGAAACAAACATCTGTTATGAAGTAATTGCATGCATTATGGAGCATCATGGCAAAACTGGATGAGGTGATACGTTTGAAAATATCCAGCAATTCATAGTGACCCTGGAGAAAATGACTGAAACTTTCTTTAACACTAATAGGTAGAAGCTGAAAGATAGTTAAGGAGTAAGGGCTTCTGGGTGACTAAAGACTGTATTACTGAGATGTTGGACCTTGGAAAGTCGGGGGGAGAAACAAGTGATCCCAGGAGGAGGCTAGTAGACCAAAGACTGCAGAGATATTAAAGGACTCAATGTCATGGGGAAACTAAGGGTAAGTTTATGGTAAGAGAAGAGCAGACAAGGTAAAAATAAAAATGGTCATCATCAGACAAAGTTTCAGGCTTTGAGGTCCCTTAGTTAAAACAATTTGGGGTAAGATCAAGAAGAAGTATTTACTCAATCTTCAAAAAAGAATGAAATTCTGCAAATTCCTTTGCAGCTCTGTGGATGGACCTAGAGAATACTATGCTTTGTGAAATTAGTCAGAGAGTGATAGACAAGGACTGTATCATTGCACTGGTGTGTGGAGTCTAAAGAATAAAACAAATGCATGTACTTAGCTAAACAGAAAGATTCACCGATACACGAAACAAACTTGTGGTTACCAGTGGAGGGAAGAGAGGGTGGGGGCAAGATTGGGGTACAGGATTAAGAGGTGCAAACTACTATGTGTAAAGTAGATAAGCAACAAGGATATATTGTGTTACACAGGGAAATAGAGCCATTATCCTGTGATAACTTTTAATGCAGTAAAATCTATAAAAATACTGAATCACTATGCTGTACACCTGAGGCTAATATATTGTAAATCAACTCGACTTCTGTGTTTAAAAGAAAAGGAAGAGGTAAGAGTTATGCAAGTGGGTTCCAGGTGAGAAAGTGAGTCTTTTTAACGGAGGAGAGCCAGGGACCTAAGGGTAAGGACAGAGTTTTGCACATGACCTCCTGGATGATGGCTGAGAACATAGTGGAGAGAAGAAACTGAGCCAGGTTAAAAAAAAAAGTGTTTGAAAAACTGGAGGAATGCGTCAAAATTCAGTAAACGGACACTGGGCTTTTACTTCATGGCGCTTGTCATAATTTGCAGTGATGTACCAATTGTTTGCTTTTGATAATCCTTCTTCTCTACTAAATTGAAGATTTAGATGATATTTTATCTATTTTGTTCACCACTGAATAGAATACCTGGTTCTCAGCACAGTGACGGCTCACAGCAGACATGGCCAATGAGTACACGTTTACACGAATTAAAAGGCAGCAATAGGGGTGGGAAGAGGGGGTCACATAATTTGTTGGACTTAAAAAGATGTAAGGTCACTGACTATAAAGAATGGGAAATGTAGAAGTGGCAACCGAGAGTTTTCCCCTTTATAAAATCATAAAAGAGAAAAAAAATCCAAATCAGTTCTAATAAAAGAAATGTGATGAATTTACATGATACACAAAAATTTGAGATTTTCACCTTTCTTGGAAGATCATTATAAAATGGGAACTGTATGTTTAAATTGTTCTTTTGTAAAAGCAGTCACAGGGATTCCTTGGGTGACCGAACAGTTTTGCCACAAGGTCACTTTCGACAGTTCATGGGATCTGGCTGTTGGGGTCATAATGAAGAGTGAGTTAGAAATACATCAGCCTGCCAAAAACTACCCTCCGTGTGCCAAGTGTAGGATCCAGCAAAGCTACGGAAGGCATGCGGTATGCTTGACGCTTTTGGCTCCTGGCAAAATGAGTCAAGGGTATGACTTGACAACTTTTTGGGGTGAACAAGTTGTCCCTTTTGTGTGAAATGTCACCAGCTCACTGATGTGTTTTTGCTGATGTCAGCCACAAAATGAAGTGCTTTCAAAAATGTCATTTTAAAACAAGAGGAATATTTAAACATGAACTTAGTCTGATTCTCATTTTGGTTTGGAAGCATCACAGAATTGCCTTTCTTTCTTCTTCCTTTTTTTTTTTTTTTTTTTTAAGTTTATGCCCTGTGAGCAATACAACTGTATCTCTCTCCCTTCATCGTTGCCACTTTTTTCACTAAAACTAGCACTTTTCATGACTGAAGTCAAGTAAAACTTGTCTGCTATGGTCCTCAAATTTTACAGTTTTGAATGATAACTTGCTGGACTAAGCAGACTGTCTTATGCTTTGTATGTGTAAAAGGGATAAATGAGAGACAGTCCTGGTTTTTCTAAAAAGAGGGAAAAGTAGAAGCATCTTCAGAAATAGAGAGCAAGGTAGATTCAAAACATCTCTAGCAGTTACATTAATACCAGGCTGCCAAGAGTTTTTAATATTGAAAAAGGAACTTGACGAGCAAGGAAGAGTTGCCCTAGAATGGGAAGAAAGAGCCTCTGTGTCAGAGCCACATGGGGATGTCATCACCCATCCCAAGCCTTGAACATGTAGACCCTTAGAAGGCCACTGATTATATTTGACCCAGGAATTTCTATTTGTTTCAGAATGGATGTCCTGATAAACAGCCCACTGAGAATGAGACAGGCATCCGTTTTTAAACATGCCTGTACTAGGTGACTTATTGATTAGACTATTAGAATTGAGATAGAAAAGTAATCTAGAATGAACATGCAATTTTGCCAGTTTGAAATACATAAAACAGAAAGTATCTCTGAGACCAATTGTTATATAAGGAAATGTTATAAGAATATTTATTTTGTCCATCTAACTAATAAGTATTGAGTCCCTGCCATGGGTTCTGGGGAATCGGTGACAACGTCTTGTCTCTCAAGGAGCTTACATTCTTTTGGGGATGGTGGCAGGGTCTGGGGAAGCACACACACACACAAAAAAAAAACACGCTTGTTCCAGGAGGCTAGAATTTGTAGTGTGATTCTGATAACATTCCAAGTTGATGGCAGTGTGACTAATTCCAAGCCTGTTTGAAGGATACTCTGATAAGTTTCTAACGTTTGTTTTAATTTCAAGTAATTTACTCTGAACTTTGAGTAGTACCGCTTTTTCTTTCTTTTTTTTTTTTCTGTTGCAGTTTCAGAAATGTGTTTTAAAGCTCAGTCTTGGAAATTCTAGAATTTTCCAATTGTGGTTGGATTTTGTAGTTCCTAAATGACATTTTTTATTCTCTCTAAGATGAAGATCAACTTTGATGGTAATGATTAGGTTTACTCTGTTTGTAAGCCAAGAAAAACATACAATAGAAAAAAATTTTTTCAACTTTTTAAGTTAGATATATAAACTATGTCAGTTGTTTATTCAGGAATCCCTTTCTGAAAGTTTTTGTCTCTCAACTTTTTCTGTTCTTGCTCTGTATATTTTTTTCTTGTCTGTTTTTTAATTTTGGCCACAATGCACACAAAGGGGGGAAAAACATCCAAATAGAACAAAGCATATGAAATGAAAAGTAAATGTCTCCCTTCAGCCCACAATCACTCCCTCGATTTCACTCCTTAGGGAAAACCACTGTTAAGAGTGCTTATAAATTTTAATTCATATGGTAATGACCAATATGCAATTAAATATTATAGTTTATCCCTCATTTAGTAATTTACTAACTTCAGACACTTTGAAAGGTGAGGAATTTGAAACATACTTCCTCCTACATCTCATAACTCCTAGTCTTTGTTAGTAATTTTATTCTTATCAGTTTATAATATCAGGTATATTCTGTTTTGAAACTGGAATTAAGCTTTTAGCTTCATTCTATCATATGATTTTTTACACTGAAAACTAATATACAACATTTACAATATCATGATTACGAAAATACCATTTACATATGGGATCCATGGAGAAGGAAATGTAATCTAATGTCATTAAAAGCTGTCTATCTTCCAGCCAGATTCTCTTTTATTTTCTTTTGAGTTTCCTCTACTTCCTCTTTGTCCCATTCAGCTGATAATGTGGTTGAGATCCCATTAAATCCCTGTTCTTGTATTCTTTTTTATTTTACTGGGAAATCTTTAATAATTAAATGTGTTTATATTTATACATAAATATATATAAACTATATATATTAATTAAATATATAGAGTGTATGTATGTGTACTTTCAAAATTTTCTTCTTTTTGATCTTACACTTGATAATTTACCTTGGTATGGAATTCTAATTTCAAAATATATTTTTCCTGCAGAATTTTTTTCATTATCTTTCTTCAGTCATGCAAAGGTTGCTGATAAGAAACCTGTTATCAACCTGATTCTTTTTTTGTAGATAATTTGTTTGATTCTTTGTTTTTTGTTTTTTTTTTTTTTTGTCCTCAGGAGCTTTTCGTATTTTCTCTTTATCCTTGATTTGCACACTTTCATCAGGACAAGTCTAGACATGAGCCTTTTTCTCAGGCATCCTGTTTAGCATTGGGTAGAAATTTCAATCTAAATGCATCTATGTTTCTTACATTTTCCTGATTCTCTTGTAAGATAAATGTTGAAACATCAGGAGTTATCCGTATTTCTTAACCTCTTTCATATTTTCTATCATTTTTTATTATGGTTTTACATGCTTCCACTCTGATCTTTAAATACATCCATTTCATTAATTTTCCTGGCCACTAAATTTTTGTATGCTAGCCTGCATAATTTAATTTCCAAGGACACTCTTATTGCTTCATTGGTACTTTTTCATAGCTTCTTGTTCTTGTCTTATTAATGTAGTAATCTCTTGGCTCTGCAGATACTAATTTGGATTTTTTGCTTGGTTTAAATTTGCTTATTTTTTTGCTTTATTTCTGTTTCCTCGAGGGTCAGTTTTTCTGTTCATTTACTTTGGATCTTCTCTTTTAGACTGTTTTTTTCTCTTTATCTTTCAAACATCTGGTTTTCTTATACATTCATTTGTATTTTGTGTGATTGCCTACATTGGTTCCTATAGGCAGGTGGCATGGGGTCCTCTGTACAGGCATACCTTGTTTTATTGGACTTCAGTTTATTGGACTTCATGGATAATACATTTTTTATAAGTTGAAGATTTGTGATAACCTGGGGTCAAGTCTCTCAGTGCCATTTTCCCAACAACATTTGCTCTCTTTGTGTCCTGGTGTGACATTTTGGTGATTCTTGCAGTACTTCAAACTTTATTATTATTATTATTACTATTACTATTACTATTACTATTACTATTATTATTATATTTGTTAGGGTGATCTGTGATCAGTGATCTTTGATATTACTATTGTAACTGGTTTTTTGTTTGGGTTTTTTTTTTTTTTCATTTCATGCCTTTTTTTTTTTTTAGACATAATGCTGTTGCACAGTTGACAGACTACAGTATAGGATACACATAACTTTTCTATGTCCTGAGAAACAAAAAAAATGTTTGGGACTTACTTTATTGCAGTGGTCTGGAAGTAATCTGCAGTATCTCAGAGGCATTCCTGTAATATTTAAGTTTCATTCTCCCAGGAGGCTCACCATCTCTGAATGGTAGGGCGAGCAGGGGTTCTGCCTGGTTGGATAGGAGTGTGTGGCAGTCATACTTCCCTCTAGGTGTGTAATCAGGGAACCATCAGGCAGGAACCCCACAGTCACCCAAGTTAGTAAGGCTTTAACTCTTGGGGATGGAACAATTTGGTTTACTTCACTACTGGAAAGACCTGTGTTTACTTCCCCCACAGTAGAGCCCTTCCACACTTCAGTTTTTACCTTGAACTCTGTCAGTCCCAGTGCCTTTTAAAATATATTTATATATTTAATACCCTTGTCTTTCTTAATCATGTAAGTTGTCCACCACAAACTTTCCAAGAAAATCATATGAAATCAATCAAAATTATGTAAATTGGGAACTTGGGATTAACATATATACACTCTACTGTATATAAAATAGATAAACAAGGACCTACTTAGTCTTTAGCACAGGGAACTATATTCAATCTCTTGTAATAACTTACAATGGAAAAGAATCTGAAAAAGAATATATATATATATGTATAACTGAATCATTTGCTGTACACTTGAAACACTGTAAATTAACTGTACTTCAAATTTTTTTTAAATTTAATCAAAATTATGAATATGGTGAAATTTAAAATCCTAAGTATTCCATATATAAACAACAAGTTTTCCACTCAAAATCCCAGATCTAAACCATTTATTCAGTTGTATATTTTAAACTGGAATTAAAGGACTCATCTCTTTGCACTGGGCCAAATTCTCTTTAACTTTAAAAAGATATAAAATATGAAATATGCACAGCCTCCTTTGCATAAAAATATTAATTGTATTTATTTAGTCAGTGAAAAAGTTCTCATTTTAATTCTAAATTCTTCTAGGCTTACCCACCAATAAGATAATTTTTATCATCCTGTCTCGACCAGCTAAGATTATATAATGACCAGAAATACTGGCCCAGACTCTAAATGAATCCTTGCCAACAATTACAATAAGATATCCTTAGCCTTCTTAAGGTCATTTTATTAATATCCCTTAAATGTATGTGCTTGGGGGGATAAGGGTGTGGGATGGGCGGGAATGTGTTCTCAGAACCTGTGTTACCCAAATCCTTTATCTGCTCCTTGGTCTGCCTCCTGTAGGCACTGGACTGGATTTTTGCCTTTCCGTAGCTTTTAAGATTTGTGTATGCCTCTCCATCTGACTCTAAATACCTTTGATAAAACCTACCTCTTTTTCATGCACTTTCCAATACTTAGGACTACACAGCTCTTGGAGGGTGTTCAAGTGATATCCAACTGAGTTCTATAGAACTCTTATAACATTGACTTTCCTGTCTCCATGGTCAAGGTCACACTACTGACAATCACTGACAGAGACAGATCAAGTGACTGCTGACCTCTAGAGGATACTTAATGCAATGCGTGATATTTTTTTCTGTACTAATAACAACATGGACATCATATGGTTTTAATGAATTTGAGTCAAGATAAGTAAAGTGCTCAGTGCAGTGTGTATCACGTACTTACTAAGGACTTGGTGACTGTTCTCATTTATGGCTGCATTAAATGGTAAAGTTCCATCAATAAAATTATTCATATTTAGATTTGAGAGAAGCTTTTAAGCATATATTTAGATGACTGGTGTTTTATATCTCTCATATCTTCCCCTTTGTTTTGAGCAATATTTTATTAATATATCATTACAACAACTATTGAGATTTAGAGCAGAGTTTCTCAACTTTAGCACTGTTGACATTTGGGGCTAGATAATTCTTTGTCATGAGGGGCTGTCCCGGGCATCATAGAAGGTTTAGCAGCATCGCTGGTTCCTACCCACTAGACCTCAGTAACAACCTCTCTCCAGTTGTGACAACCCAAAATGTCTCCAGACCTTGCCAAATGTCTCCTAGGAAGGGCAGAACCACCCCTGCATGGGAACCACTGTTTCATAGTGATACCAATTTGTGTACTTAAAAAAAAAAAGTATTTTCCTTTTTGCTTCCCTGAACTCAGTTTCTATTTTTGGAGCTCTCTATCTTTTACCCTAAAAGCCACATAGAATTTGTCATCACTTCCTTTTTCTCCCAAGCTCATGATCTAAAGATGAGAATGTGATTGAGATTAAATTCAAAGCTTTCTTTAAATTAATAATCAACCTATGGTGGGGGAGGGGAATGTTTTCCCATAACCCATCAGAGAGCACTCCTTCTTGTCAGTCTGACTGCTTCTTCAGCTGGTTGCTGGTGAAGAGAATTTCAGAATGTATTCCATTGAGGAAAGTGGTATGTTCCCACACTAATGCAAAACATCATATCCTTCTAGTTAAGCATTTCAAAGAGCTGTTTCTATTTATGGTTACTACAAAAATAATGGCTTGCCGGCCATCTATTTATGATACAGTTAATTCCTTTTCATTGAAATATTGTAGGTTTTTGGTGAAAGGAATCAATTTACTAGAGGCTTCTGGACAACCATTAAATATTTTAATTTGAAGTGTAAAACATCATATGATTATGTGGTAACCTTAGAGTGCTATTAGCATTTTATGATCAGTAAATATTGAATAATGAGTGAATGGATGAATGAACATAAGTATATGTTGGATTTTATCACATGGAAACTCTATATTTATTGTTACCAAAAAGTCATCCCAATAGTGTAATTACTTTCTAGAAAAGGGAGTTGTTATAAGGGCATTATGTATCACTGTTAAAAGTTGGGATTTGGGGAAAGAAAGAATGATTTAATTGATCAACCTGACATGAAATAATCCTAAGGAATATTTCTCTTGTTAGTGAATTTGAATGTCAGTTCAGTTGTTCATTTTAGATAAGAAGACTGCAAAATTGGAGTATGTTATTCAGTGAACTGTTACATCAGTTAAATCAGGTTTGTGGGGGAGATTTTTTGTCTGTCCTCTGCGTTCAAGTCTAGAAAATTGCTCGCCAAGAGGGGAGAACATATTTAGACAATTGAAATTCCGCAGTTCATCTTCCCACATTCATGGGGGAAAAAATGTGAGTGCTAAACATTCATCCAAAATAACCAAACCAATCTATTACCTTTGGTCCTAGTTACCTCTCAAGGACTTTTTACCACAGAGTAACACATTTATCAATACCCATAAACCCTACAGTACCTTCTGCAATGAATACTATCAAAAAATTACTATATGATAAAAAGCTTTTTCTATATTGGAAATGTGGTACGCCAGGAAATGTTTAACATGAAGCAATCAAAAAAACCAAATTCTGATTTGTAGCATTTGCCGGTTTCCCTGATGTAAATACTCCTGCTGTGGCCACTGTCAAGCTACACTTGTGACTTCCCTGCATTAGATCCACAGTTACTCACTAACACAAATTGTATCTAATAATATGAAGAAGGTAGTATTTCCATCCTACAGCTAGAAGAGACATAAATAACCTTAAGAGTATAGACAGTAGCAAAATGTAGTAAAATAATTATGAAAATTATGAGTTTTGAGTGTTTATTACTTTTGTTTTTATTTATTTTACTTGGTTATAAGTTTTATCATTGAATGTTCACTCATGGCTGTATTTGACAGTTGGCTCTCAAAATTCCTGAAATTTTAGCAATCAGCTAGACCAGCTCCAGGAACACACACCGCTGAGATTTTTTCAATTGTATGTAAGTTTTCAAAAGATCGGTAGGTATTTGAAACATGTGTTTCTTGAGTATTTTATAGCAGTTTCCTTGCAGTATTAGTGTATGCTGGTTTGCTTCTGTAGGTCTAGTGCCTAAAACAAGAGCTGGCATATACCAAGTTCTCAATAAACACTGAGTAACTGACTGATCTTAAAAATGTGAAAAATGCAGGAGGAGGGCATAGCTCAGTGGTAGAGCACATGCTTAGCATTTGTGAGGTTCTGGGTTCAATCCCCAGTACCTCCATTAAAGAAAAAAATGTGAGAAATAGACCTGGTAAACCAAAGGAAAGTTGTTGATATTACCTCAAACTATCTCTGAATTAAAAATCTGTATCATTGAATAGAGGTGGTCTTAACCTGCATATGGATCCCATGATAATAAGTAAAAGGTTCTTTCCTAGACAGTCTGCACATTTTCTTCCTAGCATCATGAAGAGTCTAAAGGGACCCTTGGCCCCAGCAAACCCTCCCAACTTATTTCATTGTTAGGTGTTATTTTTTTGTACAGTTACCTCCACCAGGGAGGCCACGTTTCTTAAGAGTGTGAAGAAAAGAAAAGGTGAACTCCTTGTACAGGGACAAATGCTCCTCTTCACTTCTGCCACCTCCTCAATACAGTAAGAGTGGGAGGAAACATCCTTACCTTCCAAGCTCTCTTCAACTCATAGCAATGTGCTTTTTGTTCTCCATCTACACCATAGCCCACTTTACCAAAACTGTCCTCTCAAAGGTCTCCAAGCCCCTTCTCCTTGCTGCATCTAATGACCTCTTTCAGCCTACATCCTATCAAATTTCCCCCTAGCACTTGACCCTAATGAACACCCATTCTTTCTTGAACATTTCCTACTTGTAATCATTCACTCATTCCACAAATACTTACTGCGTTCTCCAGAGTCAGACGTCACTCTGGATGTTGAAGAATCAGCCACGAATAAGGCAGACAAGGTCTTTGTCTCTCAGAGGGTCTGGTTTAATGGAGAAAGACAACAAATAAGTGAAGCAAATAAATCAACAAGTTTTGTAATGAAGTGAAAGCTTCTCTAAGGAGGTGACTTGGAGCTAAGACTTAGACAAGGTAAAGCCACTCAGTGATCTTGGGTGTAAAGTGGTGCAGGTAGAGGCACGTGCAAAGGCCCTAAGGAGGACTGAGCTTGGTCAAATTCAGGAACAGAAAGGCCAGAGTAGCTAGTGTAGAAGGCCAGTGGCAGACCACATGCCCCATGAGGTCAGGCAGGCAGGCAGGTTAGATTCGTGGTTCTGCTCCTATAGCTCTGCCCTTCAGTCTCCTCCAGGGGCACTTTCTACTAAGTGTCATCCCCTTCCATCAGCCCCTGGTCCTTCTCTTTTTGCTATCCCCCCAGGACCCTGCCAGTAGCTCGCAGATTGATTACTCAGCAGTTAGAATCAATTTCTTCCTTTTTGTTTCTCTCTGTTGACCTTTTTATACCCAGACCTCATATACTCTTCAATTTTTCAATCATCCTGGAAGCTTCTTAAGTATGGAGAGTTCGTCTTATTTATTTTCAGCAAAGGCCAAGACTTTCCTGTTGTTTTTCTTTGGGTTTTGGTTCTTTGCTATGTAAGTACAAAATAAATGTCATTTTGTTTGTTTAATTGAATAAGTGGACATTCAAAGAATGTTACCCTTACAAAATACGAAAAAAAAATATGCTTCAAACATAGCTTACAAATTTAAGCCCTAGCACAAAAAAGGACATGTTGATGAGAAACAGTCAAATATAATGTTTGAGAGCAAAAGTCTGAATCTAGACTTCTGGGGAAAAAATCCCAGCCCTGCTGCTTACTAACTGTGACCTTGCACAAGTTGCTTAACTTCTCATGTGTTTGCTTTCTCATCTGTAAAATGGGGATATATGCATCCCATAGGGTTATTTTTTTAGGTTGAATGAATGAAGGCATATGAAGTCCTAGAAAAGAACACAGAACTCCATAACTATTGGCTATTTATTTATTGATGGGCTGAAAAACTTTGCAGTACACTTTGGTCGATTATGAATGGAGTGGACTTGATTTTCAGTTATGTGTCCAGCAACCCTTGTTTCATTTTTAGCAAGTTTTGGAGTGCCCCCAAAAGTCATCTTATTACGAGTAAAATCACCATAGCCAAGAAACTAAGGGTTTGACTAAAAGAATCATCGCCTGACTTAATTTACTTGATTTGTGGTTAGAACTCCTGTTGACGGCACTGCAGGGCAACAGAAAGGAGACTGTTAGTAAACTTCACTCGACGTACCGCAAACTGCAGTAATTCCTAAAGAGCAAGCCAGGAGGAAAATGTGTCGCTTAGAAACAGAGGGAATTGGGAAGGCAAGACTGGCCCTTGTTTGAAAGCTGAGGAGTTCTGATGCATCCAGGCAGGTCTTGAGACATTTTCTCAGGGAAGTGAGAAGTTGATACAGAGCCTCTACATACTTTCAGCAACCAGCCCCTTTCCCATCCCCCCCCACTCCCCCACCTCCCATCACATTCATCATTAGATCAACTTGTGATTTAAATACAATGATGTGAGGGAGGGTATAGCTCAGTGGTAGGGTGCTTGCCTAGCATGCATGAAGTCCTGGGTTCAATCCCCAGTACCTCCATTTAAAAATAAATAAATAAAATAAATTAGGTTATAGCATGATGTCCTTAAAAAAATAAAATAAAAAATATATATACAATGATGTAACCAGATTTGAGGAGATTGTCTTAGCATGTGTTTGGGCTCTCTTCATGCATTTAGGAATATCACAGTACCTTGAGAAGTTAATTAATTTCTTCCACTAGCTGCTAGGGAGATAGCAAATTAGTGGCTGAGAAGGCAGTTGTTTTTCCATGTTTTAGTCACCTCAGTTGTCCAGATATGTGACAACCACCGGCACCATGACTGCATATGAGTGTTGGTCTGATTAACAAAGCACTTTTGTCTCTCTGCCCCCGCCTTTTAAACTTTTTAGGGAGTTAGGGTTGTCAATAGTGAGAGAGAATTAAGCTTTGATTTTGAAGAGAGCAGAGCTAATGGCAGGAATTGTTAAAATGAGCTGAATAACACCCGGGAAAAAATGTGACTCATCTTTCGTGGATGAAAGCTCATGATTTATAATGAGCAGACAGTGGGCTGACATTTTGTGGATAGAATTTGTTGATTATTAAGGTTCTTTGCTGTTCACTGGCTCAATCCATTTTCCGTTTGTTTATTTGTAACTTTTGTTTGTTTGTTTTACAAAACATCCTGTGTTTCTGTAATTTTACAAAATGACCTTGGGTGAGATGGAGTAATCAGATTAGAAACAGTGATTTGAGGACTGTGAAAAATCTCTAGCTACTACTACTGATTTTATTTCTTCTAAAGAAAATGGACTAGTATATTATGTTAATTATATTAATCTCTGATTTCAAAAATGAATCAAGAAAGAAATAATGACTCTATTTGTGAGCCTTAAGCCTAAGCAGATGCTGCATTGTTGAAACATGACGTTAAAGGAATACATTCTTTAAATTTCTTATTTTTGCTTTAAAGACCACAGCTGGCTAAGTTATTGAGATTAACACACTTTTAATGTTTTTATATGCACAGCAGTCATAAATTTATTAAATATAACTTCCACCTAACCCCTCCCCTTTAAAAAGGCTACAAAATAGACCATTTCCCAGCAGCCCTTAGGAACACTCCTTCACCTCCTTATCTTTCTTAATCACTACAAGATCCCCACTGTCAAGAGGTCATCCCTATCCTGACTTTTATGGATAAAAGTCTTCACTTGTTTGTCCTTTTATCCCTCCTGTACACAGACAGCCCTACGCATGATAGAGTCACCGTGCCCATTTTTGCGATTTTTAAGTGAATGAAATCACACTCTGAGTTTATATGCTTTGGAGACTCGCTCTTTTTCCCACTAAGTATTGCATTTCCAAGGTTGGTCTATGATGTTTGTTTACAAGATATTCCGTTGTAGAACCTGTATGACAATTTGTGTATCCACTACTGTTAATGGACATTTGTGCCATTTCTAGTTTCTGAGCACTAATAGAATCACAGTGCAACAATGAATGCTTATAATTATGAATCTGAGCCATCAAGAAAAGGTACACTTGGTGTCCATATCTTTGATATAAGAATATATGGAATTGGGGGTTATTTACATTAGAATGCATCTAAACATGATCTCCTTGAGCACATGGAGTGCCTTTTAATATCAGAAAATTCACTTACTTAGAATGTCCTAATAAAAAGATGTAATTACATTCAGTTAACTACACTGAACTGGGAAGCAGACCACTAGGAAGCTCCAAGTGGTGAACAGATTTTCCCATCCTTCTATTTTTCTCTCCAGAAGATAACAGTGAGTTTCCTCCAGGCACGTTTTAAGGAGTCGCAATGCTTCCATAGTTCTTTGAACACATCAAAATAAGACAACATAAATCCAGTATCACAATCATAAAGTCATGTAGAAAATGACACATTAGTCTGCCGATACACAACAGATAAGAATTTTATGTGCAATGGTACGATGTTGGGAAATATACAATATACTATATACAAGGGTAGGAAAAATAATATTTTAAACATCTGAGCATGTGAGTGAATGTAATGGCCAGGGAGGTGAATGAATCTTGGATAATGCTCTAGCCTACAAGGAACAGACCATTTATTTATTCATTCATCATGGATTTCTTAGGCACCAGCTAGGTGTTAGACCACAGTGATACTAATGCCAGTGGACAGAGTTTCTCCTCATGACATGCTGCGGACTTCTGGGGAAGGGAGGTATATTAGATAACTATTTGCAAATACAGAGTGATTGGTGCTACCACAGAGGAATATGCAATGGATAACAAAAAGACATTCTCTCTCTGAGAAGATCAGAGATCTTATGAAAGGAAGAAAAGTTTGAATTGGGTCCTAAAATGTAGGTTGGCATCAGCCCTGGGTGCCCAAAGGGGAGGTCCTTCCCACTGTGCAGAAGTTTGGCTGTCATTACCATCACAAATACTCACTGAATGAACAGATGGTCATGAAAAAGGAATCTTCTAGGAAAAATAAGTAGGCCAGTTGGAGAGAAGAATACAGAGCAACAGGAATAACATTCTTTAAATAGTTAATGTTTATCAGGAACTTATGTGCCAGACACTGTGTTTATTAGCATTTTACATATGATAGCTCCCGTATTCCTCACACTGGCCCCGTGAAGGATGTCTGTTAGTGCCTCCAGACATATGATCTGTGTCTGTTTAGAAAGGTCCTACCTTTGGGTTGATACTCTGTTAGTGCTTTCTTGAAATTCTTTATACTATTGAACAAAAGGTACTACATTTTCATTTGACACTGTGCCCAACAAGTTATGTGGCCAACCCAGAGTGTCCCCATGTTTAGCTGCAGAAACGGGACCCCTAGAGGAAAGTGACCGGTCCTAGGTCACTCGATTGTTAAGCAGAAGAACTAAGACTCCAGCCTAGTTCCAGCATCCATCCTGTGATGCTGACTCCTGCTGTCTTAACTCCTGTGCTAGTTTTTTTTTTTTTCTGCTTTCCATTTTCAAGATAAATTAACAACAGAAGATAGGAGAGACTATCATTAATCTGAGCTAGGACACTGAAATGGAAAGAAAAAAAACAGTGGAGAAAAGAAAAAATGAATTGAATGGTTCATTTAGGAATGAATGAAACATGATTATCATCAATGCTACCTTGAGTTAAATGTGGAAATCTGAAATAAATAGTAAATGCCAAGCTTTCCCTCAAAGTAAGCAGAGCTCTGAAATCAAAATCTTCTTCCAGAGTGGCTTTGCTCAGCCTTGGTTATCCAAAGTGCAATTTGATGTTGACCCATCTCTGCTCCTTCTCAGTAATTTATACAAGAAAAGGCAAGAGCAGAAGGTCTGCGGTGTTATCGTCCAGGGAGAAGAGCAGATGGGACTCCCATCAGGATGGGTGTGCCCTCTGACTGCATTAGATTACATACTGCAAGTAAACCAGATCTATTCTGATGCTGAATAAGCTGAGCTCACTTGAAGGGAGTTCTACCTTAAGATAGCCCCATCTTCCTTTGGACTGTGGTAGCTTACTCCTCTAACCACTGCATACAGTTCAGTGTTTTATTTATAGTTCTTCACATTAACTCAGTGAGTACGAAATACTGATTTTTAAAAAGCATTTCCCTAAGCCACCCTTCCTTGAAGACTAATGAGTCAAATTTCCATGATATGAAAAAATGATATTCTAGAACACTCCTGATTTGTTCATTCCATTTGGGATCAGGCCTTAAAATGTGTTTTTATGTTATTCCAAATCACCTGTGGATTTCAGAGTCCCCATCAAGTGACCACAAAAGAGCATGCCTGTTCTAGAAAGAACATGTATTTTTCATAAGGATATCCATTGCATGTTCATAATGAAAACAAGCCAGTTCTCTTTAGACTCATTTCTTCAGTCTCCAAAATATCAGATGGACTTCAAGGCTATCTTGGGGAAGTATGCACATCTGGAAATACTAAATTGCCCCAGCAGTGTTTTTAATGACCACATTCATGCCTGGACTCTACGGAGGGCAGAAGGTTAAAAGACTCCCTGAACGACTTCCTCTCTGAATCAGCAGCATTCAGCCTGCTGGGGCCTCTGAAATCAGGACTGAGTGGGGACTGGCAGGGCTGGTCGGAGACTTTGGGGCACAGGAAACTTGTGGCAAAGATGCAAGTGAAGGCAGAATGGGAATTGAAGACAGATCCGAAGTGCCATAGGTTGGAGGCAGAGAGGTAAGACGCAACAGGAAAAAGAAGAGCTTCTGGTAGGGAGCTGGTGAGATTCTGCAGCCAGTTCTGAAAAGAAAGCCTAAAAAGATCCAAGACACCTGGAGACAGGGTATGTCATGGCAGCCTCCAGCCAACAGTCTCAGGGTGTTAAAAGACATCAAATGCTAGATTTCATGGTATAAGTTCAAGGACTACAAGAATTCAAGGTTCAAAGGCTGAATGATGAACCAGCAAAGTGGTAGAGAAAACAGGAGATTCATGTGGCCCTAAAGCAGTAGTTTCCTATCTTGGCTGCGCATGAGAATCACCAGGGGAGCTCTTCAAACTCCACATGCCCAAGCTGCATCCCAGACCAAATAAGCCAGAACCTCAGGGGGTGGAATTCAGGCACCTAAAGGTCCCCAGTGATTCCACTTTGGGGCAAAGCTGAGAACCTCTGGTTTCAGGCAAGTGGGAGTGTTTACCTGGGTGTTTTTGGACTGGTTTACCCACTTCTGTACCCTGTGCATCCTAAGTCACAGGTCCATCACAATTATACTTCAGAATACTTAGATTTAAGTTATGCAGTTTGTCCGTACATACAGTTAGGCAGTTCTGCTAACCAGGTCTCAACACATATCATCAAAGACTGGGGCTCCTATAACCAACAGCTCCTTCTGTCACCCCAATTTAAAAGGGATATATATCTTGCAAAAACCAAAACTCCAATTCAAAAAGATGCATGCACCCCAGTGTTCATAGCAGCACTGCAGCACTATTTATAATAGCCAAGACATGGAAACAACCCAAGTGCCCATCAACAGATGATTGCTTTAAGATGTGGGGTGTATATATATATATATATATATATATATACACTGTGGAATATTACTTATCCATAAAAAAGAATGAAATATTGCCATTTGCAGCAATATGGGTGGACCTAGAGAATATTTAGTGAAGTAAGACAAAGACAAACACTGCATGACATCATTTATATGTGGAATCTGAAAAGTAATACAAATAGATCTATATATAAAACAGAAACAAACTCAGACATAGAAAACCAATTTATGTTACCAAAGGAGAGGGGCAGGGAGGACAGATTAGGGGAACAGGATTAACAGATACAAACTACTATACATAAAATAGGTAAGCAACAAGGATTTACCATATAGCACAGGGAATTATATTCAATATTTTATAATAATATATAATTATAATAGAATATAATTGGAAAAAATAACTGAATCATTATGCAGTATACCTGAAGTTAACATAATATTGTAAATCAACTATACTTCAATTAAAAAAAAAGCCCAGTGTGAAATACAAAGACATTTATCCTTAAGAGACAGACTCCTTACACTGAAGTAGACATAGATCTGGGATCAGTAAAACACGTCACTCTTTTATCTGGGGTTAGACAGACTGCAGGGCTCCTGACCTATTTGTGTGGGCCAAACCCTAGGTTGGAGATTTGTAGTATATGATCTCATTTGATATTCAGAGGATAAGGAAACAAATCCTTCACATCTCCCAAATACTTATTTTTACAGTATCCCCAGTTTTTCATCTGGTACTCGGAGAAGAATTTTGACTTCACAGACCTTCTGAGATGGTCTCAGGGTCCTCATGCCCCACTTTGAGAACCACTGACCTGGGAAATGTGCATCCTGAAGGAAGTCACAGATAGAAATCTTTTCCAGTTCTCACTTGTGGTCGAGCTATATGCTCTACCTTTTGCTTGCGCTTACAAGGACTTTGTTTTTGCTTTTAATTGCCTCCCTAATCCTTTCTTCACTCAGCTGTGATACAGGATAGATTCAGATTAAATGTGTGTATCCCGGGCCTTGGAGGGTTAAATACTACTGATGTGGATACACAGCCATATTACAAAAAAGAATGAGAAACAGGAAGAAAAAAAAAAAACTTCATCCAAATCAAGTGCTAAGCAGTGTGTTTCATCACATTTTAAAACATGAAGGGTTCTGCTTGTAATATATCCCAAAGTTCCACAAACAAAACAAATAGTCTCAAGTTATTCTTCTCAAAAAAGCAAATCATGACTCATGGCTATAGTGTTTTTAAAATGTGGTTGGAATATTTTTTTTTCTTAGAGTTAGTACTCCTAAGTCACCTCTTACTATAAAAATCGTGGAGTGGGGGAGATACCTGCTTAAAACATGTTTGTGTTTGTTGTCAGAGTCAGGGGGTAAACAATTACATTTTTGTGATTTACATAAATTTACATCTAGGAAGTAGGATTCATTTTACTGCTTCATTGGAGAATTAGTAAAGTGAAATTATGGTAAGAACCATTACATTTTAGCACCTGATCTTATTTTTAACAATCCTATATATTCTCTTTTGTAATACCTTTATCCCCAATTCATTTCTTCCCCCAGATCTATATTCTTTATCTCTTTATTTTCTTCTACTGTATTGAATTTATAAATTCATGCTTTTAAAACTTAAGAGGTTCATCAGAGAATAGTATTGGTTGCCAGAGGCAGTGGACAGGGGGTGGGGGGGTAGAATAGGGAGAGGTCGATAAAAGGGTACAAACTTTGAGCTGTGACATGAATAAATCTAGGATCTAATGTAAAACATGGTGACTACAGTTGATAACACTGTATTGTATAACTGAAATTTCCTGAGAGTAGAATTCAAATGTCCTCACTACCCCCACTTCACCCCCCAAAAAAGAGGTAAATATGAGAGATAATAGATATATTAATTATATACTTGGTGGAGAGAACCCTTTCACAATGTGTGTGTGTGTGTGTGTGTACCATATATATGTATATATATATCACAATATATGTCTGTATATATATATATATATATATCAGCTACTGTAAATAATGCTGCAGTGAACATTGGTGTGCAGCCTAAGTGTCCATCAATAGACAAATGGATAAAGAAGATGTGGTATACATACAACCAAATATTACTCAGCCATAAAAAGCAAAAAATGAAATCTTGCCATTTGTGACATGATAGGTGGATCTAGAAGGTATTATACTAAGTGAAATAAGTCAGGCAGAGAAAGACAAATGCTGTAGAATCTCATTTATATGTGGATTCTAAAAAACAGAACAAACAAAACAAAACAAAACAAACACAGACTCATAGATACAGAAAACAAGCTGGTTGTTGCCAGAAGGGTGGGAGTGGGCAGGGAGGAAATAGGTGAAGGGGATTAAGAGGTATAAACCTCCAGTTCTAAAATAAATAAGCCACTAGGATATAAAATACAGCATAAGGAATATGGCCAATAATAGTGTCATAACTTTGTATGGGGACAGATAGTTACTAGACTTATTGTAGTGATCATTTCACAATGAACGCAAATGTCAGATCACTGTGTAGTATACCGGACACTAACATAATATTGTATGTCAGTTATGTTTCAATTAAATAATGTATATGTATATCAAATCACCAAGATGTACACTGTAAATACCTTACAATTTTATATGTCAGTCATATGTCAGTAAAACTGGAATTTTAAGAAAAAGAATCAGAGATTCTTTTTAATGATAATGCAAGTAAATCATTAAAATAACCTTCATTACTTAATACTTGAAATGTTTGGCAGATTCCGTTATGTGTAGATATTGCATAATCAAATGCAAAGGCAGTTAGATATCAAGTCATTCCTTCCAGGACTCATTATGTCAACGGCTTTAGGTTTAAATAAAAATTAGGTGAAAGTTCAGGTAACTAAGAAAGTATCAGTTATTCTGACTGATTTTTTTAACCTAAATTAACTGTGAATGTCCTAGAGATAATAGTTGGTAGTTCTGAGAGTATTGCATAAAGTCTTTTCCATTGAACATGTTTAGTAGAATAACATTGTAGACCGATTAGTGGTGGGACCAAGTACTTAACCTCTCTCGAGTGATGAGTTGAACAATCTCTATTGACATTGGAGGACTTTGAGGCTTAGGCATATGAAGTAACTTAACCAGCTAGTTAATGGAAGCAGAGCTGAGACTAACTCAATTCTCCTGACTGTGCATCTAGTGTAGTCTCTCCACTTTGCCGAGTGGACTTCCTGATTTTACTGGACTGTGGGCCGATCATGACTCTAACAGCAATGGAGGTGATGTTAAAGCTGAAATTGGTAAGGTCGACAAGCTGTACATTCTCCCCTCACTCTAATGCAAGGGCAAGCATGGTGGAAAAAATCAGTTGATAAGGTGCCTTCAACTATTTTGCTCTGGGCTCTAAGGAAAATCAAATAGGGTAACGTGATGGAGAGTGGCTCCCTCTTGGTCCTGGAGGTCAGGTATTCTTCAAGGAGATGAATTTTGAATTGAGACCTGAATGTGTGAAAGGGAGGTAGCCAGGCTTGTGTCAACAGGGAGAGCATTCCAGGTGGATGGCAGAGCAAGTGCAGAGCCCCAGCACAGGCACGTGCTTGGCATGGTCTGCAGACAGAAGGGAGGCCCGTGTGAGAGTGCCAGGGCAGAGGGACGGCAGCTGAGGTCAGGGATGTGGCCAGGAGCCAGTTCTCCCTGGGTTCTGCACACGAGGGTTTTATCAGGTGCAGTGAGACGCTCTTAAGAGATATTAAGCAGCAGAGTGATGGGAGTGAATTCATGCTTTAAAAAAAAAAAGACCACTACAGCTGCTCTATGGAGATCGGATAGCAGCCCTGCAGTGAGTTCAGGGCTCTTGCAAAGGAGATGAGAGAGGTGACACAAGCTGGCTGTTCATGGATGGGACTTGCTGATGAGTTTTTGGGCTGGAGTAGGAAATAATTGTTCCTTCAACACAAGTGAGAAGTGGAAAATTCAGGAGGAAAATCATTAAGATAGCAGAATAAAGAAGGGCTGGAAGAAGAGGATTGAAAAATGGGACCAGAGTGGATATCTCAAAAACAGTGAACAACAGCAACACAGTGTGAACCTTCCTAATCTCCCCTACACACCTAACAGTGAATAACTCAATGGCAGTTGTCTTAAGGGGAGACACTGAAACTTTAAGCATGGTGTCTTGACTTCCATAAATCCACTCAACTACTACAGAAAGTAACAGTTTTTTTTTTTTAAACCTAATGCTAGAAAGACATTTAATGATATGGAAAGAGTTTTACTATGTTAAATGTAGGTTGCAAGTACCAAAAAAATTACAAACTACACCTTTCAGGATCAAATTTACAATGGGACAGATCCATGGTGGGGATAACGAAGTCAAAGGGCCTCCTCTCCCCAAAAAACCACTCCTCCTACCATTATTCCTAGAATTGTTCAAGGTGGCAGCTTGGATGTAGATAACATTACTGTGGCTCTTCATTAATAACAATACTCAAGTCTGTTTTCAATTATATTTTACCCAATAATGGAGGAAGGAGAGGGCGGTGCAGGAGAGGGTCCATTTCGGTTCTTGTAGTTGGTTGTGATATGTTTGAAATTAACAGGTCTCAAAAAGGAAGTTGTTTAGCCAATGTAAATTCTGAGCTAATGATAAAGCACGTAATATGTAAAAAAGACAGCTATTTTATCAAGGAGAGAAGAGGGGCAAAAAGCCAACTGAGTTCTCCTTGCTGCTAAATTTTTTATGAAACAAAAAGAGAGGACCTTTATTTGAGTGGCTCTGATTTAAATGAAGATTCTCTCCTCATCTTCATCTAAATGAACTCAGGGCAGGTTTGATAATGGGTAATTTAGGAAAATAAAATCTGAAGAAGGAAATTCAATTGTACAGCTCTTTGGGTTAAATGGCATAGCTTTGGGACAAAATTGCTTTGCTTTTGTTTATATTCTCAGTCCATAAGCAATCGCTCTGTTGGAATTGTCACATGAAGTAAAAAAAAAAAAAATTAAATTTATTAGTGCTTACATCTTGGAAAGAAAACTCAGTTGTGGATGTGACTGTTTTCATTTCATTTTTTGTTTGGGGTTTTTGTTTTGTTTTGTTTTGTTTTTTTACTGTGACATTTGAAATTGTTTCCTATTTTTACTGCTTGAGCAAACAATGTGTTTGGCTGTTATTTACCAAAAACACATGTGAGACTTAAGAGTGTACACACACACTAGAGATTTGTTTTGCTGTTGTGATTCACTGTCTGGTTAATGCATGCCATAATTATCCATATTTGTACCCACATCATGGCCTTTTGTAATCAAAGACAACTATTGATGGCATCAGCTCTAAACTGGGGTGTGATCAAGGGAATTTTTTTCAAAATCCTTGCTGGTTAGGTAAACAGTCTGGACTTTGAAGTCTGGAGTGGCCATTTGAAATATGTGACCTCCAAAATTCTGCTTTTTTTTTTGTCTCCTGGCAACAAAACATATTTAAACTTTGGCCACCACCTCCTCATCCAGAAAGGTCTGCTGCTGTTTTAAAGTTTAAAACAACACATGGGAAAGTTGTCTCAGATTGAGGATTTGGGATCCCCGAAGCTGTCTTCCCTGCCTTTTTTGTTTACATAGACAGACAATAACAATTCTGACTACAAATACAATAATAAAAAGAACTCCTCTCTTGGCAGATTAGCAAGCATGCATCTTTGGTTATAAAGATAGCACTCGAAGGGTCGTCTCATTATAATGTCACTTTCATTAAACCTTTTTCACAATTTAGCAAACACTTGGCAGTCAAGTTGGAGGCGAGGTAGAAGGCGATTGGAAACAAGTTTAAGGAAAAGTATTAGGGATATGCGTGCCAGTAAGGACTGCAGAAACCTCAGGTCCTTCCATCTGAAATCTGACACTGAGCTACTCCAATGGTCTCTGTGGGCTCCTCCTGTAGAAAATCACAGAATAACCAGGCACGTGGCCAGATTCCAGGGGCTGCTTCAGAGATGCTGCAAAGTCATAGTGGGTCTGCTTCTCCTGTCCCCCCCACTTTGCCTCTCCAGCCCCCTCTCCCACTTCAACCTGAAGTGGATCCTGGTAGGATTGGAATTTCATGCTGTGTCATCTTGGGTTAAAATGTACAGTACTTCACATGGATGGCATTGGCACAAAGGGCACCTTCAAGTTATGCAGATTCAGCATTATTGCACTTGAGCTGGATGGTTCTTTGCTGTGGGGGGGGGGGGTGACCCGTGCATTGTAGGGTGCTGAGCAGCATTCTGGGCTTCTGCCCACCAGATGCCAGTAATCACCCACCCCTCTGCGTGCCCCAGTCAAAAATATGTCCCTCGACATTGCTAAAGTTCCCTGGGGGTGCAGTCCCCTCCAGCTGAGAACTATTTGAGTTATAGCAAGGAAGATTAGTATTTATTTGGCATCTCAGATGTGCCAGATATAGACTAGGTGTTTTATGTTATCCTGATAATATCTTTTGAAGTCTTATCTCCTTTCTATAGATTGGGAACCCAAGGGAAGACAAGGATATAGTGTTGTTGTTATTTTTTGTTTTTTGGGTTTTGGGTTTTTTTTTTTTTTTTTTGGTTCCTTCTTTATTTTCCAGTACTTGACAATGAAAATGCATTATAACCAGAGAACTTCTTCTCAGTTAGTTCCATTAATTTATACCTCAGTTATCTCCATGGCTGTTTTTCTTTCTCAATAGTCTGTCACTGATGCCTGCACCTCATTCTCAATCTCTCTTCTTCATCTTTTCTCTTCATGCTCTCCCCAGAGTCCTCAAGAAAATATCCCTCAGTCCCATTTGAAGGCAAGAAAATATGCTAGTTAATGTGTGAAAAGAATGATACCTGTAACAAGGAAATACCATTGTTTAGTATTAGAGAGTTTATAGGTGCTTGGGAAGGCACTGAGATCTGTGTATGTTCCATTCAGAATTTCCATCCTTATCCTCTTCTTGTTCAAACCCCAGGTGTTTTTTTGTCTTTTGTTTTTGGGGGTTTTTTGTTGTTGTTGGGTTGTGTGTGTGTGTGCCTGAAATCAGTATTAGTTAAACATTTTTCCACTGTAGTGGCATTTTAGTGACATTATAAGTTCACATGGGGCTAGACTTGGTTTACTTACTTACTTATTTTTTTGAGGGGGAGAACATCTGTCTATTTGAGGCACCAAAGCAGCAGGGGGTTCCAGTGGGGTGGGGGCTGCAGTTGGATTTGGGGGTGGGAGCAGATTCCTGAGTCAGCAGCCTAGATGTGGGACCAGTGGAAGCTCTGTGCCCTAAAAGGCTGCCCTTGGAGTAATGAAATAAGGGGTACAGAGATGCCAGGGGAAAGGGGCTTGGGGATTCCAATGCCTACCCCCACCCCCCTCTCCCAAACCCGGGGCCCATAGGGCCCCACACACACATGCTGGGCAGGGCGCACTGACCACACACCTGTCCACACAGCACATCTTCCATACCTGGGTGTGGACAGGGCCTGGACAGGGCAGGCCTGGGGCTTAGGTGCCCCTCCCAGTGTGTCCCCGGGACCCTCAGGCTCCGTTACCAGATTCCCCCAGGAAGGCTGACCTGGAAGTAAGGGCAGCTGACTGACCTGCCTGTGAGGACCCAGAGCCAGGCAGAGGGGGTGATAGGGAGGGTGAGAAGTCAGAGGAGGAGGCTTCGAGATCCCCGAGAGTCCAGGAGGGGCTGCGCTTTCCTTCCTTCCTGAGCTTCAGGGGTCTGGGCTGGGCACAGGGTCCCGACGATCAGGGGCCAAGCCGCAGCAGGGCGGACAGCAGGCTGAGCAGGAGCCCAAGGCCCAGCACGCGGGTGCTGGCCCGCAACCCGCCATCGGCCGCACTGACCCTGCACGGGAAGCTCTGGCAGCAGTGGGTACCCACGGACGCTACTCCATGATTGACGCTCGGGCCGGGGCAGGTCGGGCAGCAGCCCTTGTTCGGGGTGCAGCCAAAGTCCGCCGTGTTCCCGATGCCAGCGGATGCAGATACGGTCACGCAGCAGTTGTCGGAGTCGGAGCAGACGGTGGGCTTCAGGCAGTACCAACTGCTTATTCTTGCAAGAGAAGCACACCAGGGAGCGGGCTCGCTCCACACCCAGGAGGGCAGCCAGCAGCACCGACAGGAAGACCTTCATTCTGGAGCGGACAGGCGTCTGGGGCCTCACGAACCCGAAGAAGTCAGCCCTGCTCGCGGGCGGACGCAGGTGTCCGGCCTGGCCGCGCTGCTCAGCCCGTGCCCGAGCCCAAGCCCGAGCCCGAGCCCGAGCCCGAGCCCGAGGAAGCCCACATCCAGCTACTTACTTATTTTTAGAGGAAGCACTGGGGAGCCCAGGACCTTGTGCATGCTAAACATGTACTCTACCACTTGAGCTATGTGGGGCTAGACTTGGAATGCTAGCCACCATATATGCCATTGTCAGAAAAGAAACTATGTTTCAAATTGAAAACTGGTGTCCAAGTATAAATTTTTCAATCATTTCAGAATGTTTCTCTCAAATAGAAAATGAATATGTGCTAAAAAAATTTTTTTTTTAATTCATGGAAGGAACCAGCATGATGGTAAAGCCTGTTTAAAAGATTATGGGGAGAGACAGAAGTATTTATAGCCATTGAAAGAAAGAATACTGGACTAAGATTTTTAAATTCGATACAGAACTGGTTAATGCTCTATGGGCAATAAAAAGGTAATTTGTGCGCTTATCTTTTATACAAGGCAGAAATCATTAGCACTTCTGTTAGACAAATTTGTTTTTGCTGGACAAATTCATTTGCATTTCTATCAGTTTTCTACAAGTTAATATCTACCCTCACAGAGTTGTAAAATATCCTAATCCATAGGAATTACTGAGTTAAACAAAGGTTTCTTTTTTCTTTCTTTCTTTCTTTCTTTTTTTTTTTTTTTTTTTGGAAAGGAAAGATTTCTTTATTCAGGAGGCCAGCAACCCATGGAGAAGATGGTCTCATGTCCAAAACCAGCTCCCCAACAAAGGTTTCTAATTTCCCTAGAAAGTTAGGTAATCCTTGGCTGCCTGTTAGATACTTAAGAAAAAAATTTTTTTGAGGTTGAAAACGTAATATAAACCTATTGTAGAAAGTTTTAAAAATACTAAATTTTTAAAAGGACAGAATATAACCATGCTCAAAACCACTATCCAGTTGCAAGCAGTATAAATAGAATTCATATGTTTCCTTACAACATTTTTTCTAAATATTTTTAACAGTGGAGTGAGTATTGTGGGAAAAAAGCTGGCAGGCTACTCTTTTTCTTTTCGTTACTCTCAAAGGTTGTATCATATATCTATCATTTTAATGTCTATATTATTGATTTGGCATATTTTGTATCATGATTCTTTTTCACTATTTTTCCTAATTCACTTATGATGAGCTTTTTTCAAAATATAAAATAGCATAGACAACAATATAATGACCCATGGTATAGATACAACCTAGTTTAAGAAATAAAATATCATTCATAGAGTTACCCCTTCTTCCCACTAACCTTCCACATGGTCTCAAATCTGGATGGAACCACTTTTCTATATTTGGTACTTGTTTTCATATTTATCTTTATACTTGTACTGCCTGCATAAAGTATATGGTATTTTTGCTTATTTTCAAACTTTACTCAAATCATATCATAAGTTCTTTTTTTAATTAAAGTATAGTCGGTTACAATGTATCAATTTCTGGTATATAGCGTAATGTTTCAGTCATACATATACATACATATTTTCATACTCTTTTTCATTATAGGTTACTGCAAGATACTGAATATAGTTCCCTGTGCTATACAGCAGAAACTTGTTTATCTATTTTATATATAGCAGTTAATGTTTGTGAATCTTGATTCTTAATGTATTAAGTTTCTGCAACTTGCTTTTTTTCTATCAGCCTGATGTTTGTGAAGATTTATCCATGTTGTTACTTGAAATTCATTCACTTTTTGTGCCGAATAGTGTCTCCAGCTTTGTCTATCCACTTTTCCTGTTGATATACATTGAGGTTGGTTTCCACTTTTTACTGTAACTCCCATTTTGCTAGGGACATTCTGTACATATATCTCCCTGTGTACTCATGTGAGGGCTTCTCTGGGTACCTAGTGAGTGATGGGATACCAACCAATGGAGCATTCACATCTTCAACCTCATTGCATTCTGCCAAGCCTCTACATGACTATACCAATTTATACTCCCACCAACAGTGCATGGAAGTCTGGTGGTTCTTCGTGAGAAGTCAGCAAACCTTCTCTGTGAAGGACCAAACAGGAAAGATTTAAGCCTTGGTGAGCTACGTGGTCTCTGTCACAACTGCTCAACCCTGCCATTGTAGCGCAAAACCCCTCCATGGACAATTCATAAATGAATGAGTATGACCATGTTCTAATAAACCTTTATTTAAGGCCACTGAAATCTGAACTCCATGTAATTTTCATGTCACACAGTACAATTCTTCTTTTGTTCTTTTTTTTCAACCATTTAAAAATATAAAACACATTCTTAGCTTGCGGGTTATACAAAACAGATGGCTGGATAGATTTGGCACCTGAGCATAGAGTTTGCCAACCCCCGCTTAACATCCTCTCCAAGATGTGGGGTTTTCAGATATCCTAAATGTTTCCACTGCACTGGGTGTGAAATGGTAAATTGTGAATTTAATTTGTACTCCTGATTAGTAGTGAAGTGTCAAGCATTTTATCATGTTTATTGGCCACCAGGATTCTCTCTTCAGTGATTTATCTCTGTGGATTTTTTTCCCCCTTGGTCTGTCTTTTTCTGTTTTGTTTTGTTTTGTTTTTTCTCTTTTTTTAGATTGTGGGTCTTTTATTTATTGACTTACAGGAGTTCTTGCTGTTTTCTGGCTAGTAATCCTTTGTTGTGTGCTTTGCAAATGTCCTCAGAGTACTGTGGTTACCATTTCACTTTTGCAAGGTATCTTTTGATGAATAAAGTTTTTGAATTAAAACTAGATGTGTCCAAGTGATGCTTATTTGACTGTGTGAATGAAAGTTTATAGTTTTATATGTACACATTGTTTTTTATATACACATTGAAACCGGGAAAGGAAACCACGAAAGGAAGATATCACTTTCTTGGGTGAGGAGAGGAAATATTTCTTCACTGGTTGGAAGTCGAAGAAGGTTCTTGCTTTAATTCCAGACTCTTTTTCAGGCCAGTCATTTCCTTGCAGGCTAACATTTGTGCACCCTGTCATTCTGCAGTGAAGACAGTGTCTTTAAGCACAGCCTTGGCTGGGGCTGCCGGAAGGCGGGCATCTGATATTAATGAAATGTTACTTTCTTTGCTTTCACAAGTTTGCAGGCTTCTTTCTTCCAAGCCAGCTGACGTAATTCAGAGTAGAAAAAAGACCCTCCCACTTTGTGTTTGCTCATTGACTTTGATGGGCTCCTCTGCCTGCCTGAGAGGTTCTGGAACAGAGTGAACTGGTTGTAATCTGCAGAACTTTGGAAAGTCACACTGGCTAAGGCAGCACACCCCCAAGCCAGCAAGGAAAAGGACAGGAGTGGAAATGCTGGTCAGCACAGGACTTGGCTGCCTTAAGTTCTGTTTCTGAGTTCTGGCTCCCCCTGCGAAGGCTGATCCCTCTGGAAAGCTGGACCCACTTGGAACCGGGCTGTTATGTTTGACAGACGCCTCATGTCTCCTCAGACTAAGTGCCTTCTTCCTGGGGTAAGCATGTGGGCAGAGAGGTAGGCCAGATGCACGGTGTGGTTTAGGGAAAACAGGCATGGGCTGAACTGTTGATGAACTCGAGTTAAAATCGCATTAGTTGCTTCGCTTTTGTAACGCTTTTCTTATCTTGCCGGAAATGTTGTCTACACAGTGTTAATTCATAACTGCAGGTAGTCTAAGCAAAGAAAACCGTAGCTTTGGTTTTAAACTGTGTCTTACTGAGATCAATGTAAAGTAGCTGCGGGGAGAGACAGGGAGGCAGAGAAACTTGGTGGAAAATGAAAATGCTCTTTTCCAGCTGCAGGCCGTCACTTGTCACATCGTGGACAGCCTGGTCACGGAGCTTTTTTGTTTCTGAGGCCTTTTCTGTGTAACCCAGAATGAAGTGACTTCCTGTGTTGCCGCAATTAAGATGTAATTGCTGTTTGTCATGTTAAAGGTTTATTTTTTTTTAAAGACACAAGAACTTATTTACAAAACAGAAACAGACTCACAGACATAGAAAACAAACTTATGGTTACCAGTGGGGAAGTGGGGGAAGGGATAAATTGGGAGTTTGAGATTTGCAGCTACTAACTACTATATATAAAATAGATAAACAACAAGTTTCTACTGTATAGCACAAGGAACTAAATTCAATATCTTATAGTAACTTATCATGAAAGAGAATATGAAAAGAAATATATGTATGTGTATGTATGACTGAAACATGCTGTACATGAGAAACTGACACATTGTAACTGACTGCACTTCAATTTTTAAAAAAATTTTTTTTTAATTTAATGAAATACAGAAATGAGAGTCCAAGGTTTAAAATACTTAAGCAGAGAGTTTTACCACACAAAGATTGGATGTTTGGATGTTTGGATTTGGTTTAGAACCTTTAAAGAAAAGATCGTATCATTATTGGTGACCTTCTAGGGAAGGATTTAGGAAGAAAGTAAATAATTCTAGAACCAAATGTCAGTCATAGCCTATAAAAATCATAAGGTTACAGGTATCTGAGCTAACAGGACATGAAAATATCATTTTAGAATCAAGAAAGTACAACTTGTCTAAAAATCCTTTCTAGGTTACCGCTTTTATTTCCATTTGTGGCAACCTACACTAAATTTAGTTGAACAGAGAAAAAAAATGCTTGCAAAGAAATATACGTAGTGTGGCAATCATTTGTTCTGTGTTGTATCATCAAAAGTAGAGCACAGTCAGTAAGCAGTGAGCTCTACTTTGTTTAATTTATGTGATTTCAAAGCTCTTTTATTCTATTTCATTTAAAATTTTCCAAAGATACAGCTTTTCTTGCTTGTGGTGTTCCCCACTAGATTTTAACTACTTCAATTATATTTCTTTAGGCTCCAACGTGTCTGCTAATGTCTACACTAATTATAAAGGATTTCTGGGTGTTAGATACTTAACAGGTTTCGGAGTTTTTCCAATGCCACTCACATTTAATTCATAAATTGGTCAATACATGTTTGTTTTGAAGGGCATCTGGAATCATCACTTCCCATACACTTGCCTGCTTTCCAAGAATATTATCAGACACTAAATATCTGCTTTAGTAGTTTCTACAGAGGAATTCTGTTATGAATTAGAAAAATGTTTAATCTACAACCCAAACTGCCAAGTATCCAAATTGCCAGATACTTTCCACTGATCATTTTGACTATTTTCAGCCATGAATTTGGGCACAAAAATGTCACAGTTTTTTCATTGGAATGCCAATTAAAAAAAAAACAACTGGCATTCTGGACTAGTGATTCTGGTCTATATATTTTGATGTGATTCTAGACTAGTTACTTGAATAGTTTATCCTATAGTTAATTTCAGTTCTGTCTTGTATGATGAAGAATCTGCACAAGAACGTTTACCCTTTTAAACATCCTCTGTCCCATCCTAGCTTTTTATTTCCTAAAGCTTAGTCACTCCTCTTCTTAACTAATGCTTGTGTTTGGATAGGGCTGATAAACACATGGACTTTTGTTTTAATGATTAAGTTTTAAAATAAATCTTTATGAAGCCTTGTTCTAGAGGATTAAGAGGTATTAACTACCAGTTACAAAATAAATAAGCCACAGGGATGTAATATACAGCATAGGGAATACAGTCAATATTTTATAATAACTTTGTATAGTATGTAACCTGTAAAAATATTGACTCAGTATGTTGTACTCCTGAAACTAATGTCATATTGTAAGTCAGCTATACTCCAATAACAAAGACTATTGCATCCCCACTTAACACTTTTATCTAGTCATTCTCAAAGTTCCCCAGTGGCAGAAGCTTTCCTTTCAATTTGGACAGTAATGTAAATGGGGAGAATTCTTAAGAATAGGTGTATCTATATTTAGGTGTGTGCGTATACGTGTTGTGGAATAACTTTCTGAGGACGCCGAGTAAACTATGCGGTCTTTATTTTTGTTCTAATCGAGTATGTTTTTATTAGCACTTGTGCTTTCTGAAGACACTCCAAACCCCAAATGCATAACAGCACGTTTGGAAATTGTACGTTTAATTCTCATCTTGCATTAAAATCAAATGAATACACCAGTGGAATCTGGTATAGGTGATTACTTTGTCCTTGCCAAGGGCAAAAAAAAAAAAAAATGCCTCTGGCTGGTATGCAGGATACTCGCTATCTCTTTATGGATTCTGGTATAGTTGTGGTAAGTTTCTCCAGCATAACATCCTTAATGTCTGCAGCTCGTGCCACTATTCTCAGACCCAGATGGCCTCTCCCTTCATCACCTTTCTTTCCTTCATCCCAGCAAAAATGATCTCTCAGATTTGTGCAGGTTTCTCCACTTATTTAGTCACGTTACCTATAATTTCAGCTTATTCTGACTGTGGTTAAGAGCAAGTGTAGTGGCACAGTGAGACTTGACTTTGAATACACCACCGTTCCCTAATAACTCTGTGACTTGCTCAGTTTTATCTTCTCTGAGCCTCTGTGTTATCATCTGTAAAATTAGGAATAGTAGTATCTATGTCTCCAGGTGTTTGTGAGCATTAAAAAAAAAATCCCAGGGCATATAGACTTCTTAGCATCAGACCTACAGTTATTAAGGGAATGCACGTACCTACCTACATATTTTGTAATGGCTAATGATGAAAGAATTCAGATCTGAGATCCCAAACTCTGATATCTAGAAGAGGCAGCAGAGGAAAGTTGTGAGGTGTCTCTTGTTTGCATATTGGAAGAAAGATACAAAGATTAAAAGTAAATAACAACCCTGTGAAGTGGGACTCGTAACTGGCTAAGCGTGGATCCAGTATCAGAGAGCTGGGAGGGGAGGGCAAGTATAAACCCTCGGAAGCTATATGCAAATATTTGCATCTATGTATATATGAACATCTTCTAACACCGGCAGGTTCTCAAGGTGGCCCTCAACTCCCAAATGGTAAAGACCCGCAGCTGCTAAAATGGGAGTAAGCCCGAGAGAACAAAAGATATGATAGAGGTTAAATATTCTAAGAAGTGTCGTAATTTAAAAATTTTTACTTTCTTTCTCTTTTCCTTTATATTGTTATGCAGTTTAGGGGAGGAAAAAAAAAAAGATATTGACTGGAGCTTCTGTATTCTTGTATATTATAAAACAAAATGGTCATGTAAGGCTACAGATTTCTGCACCATTTTTCAGGTATAGTTTGTATTTAAATGGATGTATAACATTAGAAAGGCTTGAAGGCTTGAAGGATTCTCTGAAGGATGAACACAGGATGAATGCTTTGTCACCTGGGGATGCCGGACTGTTTGATTTCACCTTGTCCCCATAAAACAATCATTTTATGGTAATAAAAATTTTCTGCCATCCCCAAGAGATTTGCCAACTTATTTGTATCATTAAAATTGAAAAAAAAACTTAAGAGAGCTTTACTCATCAAAGAAATTAATTGAAAGTTATTAGTATTAAAAATAGAAACAATATTTAAGGAAATGTGTGTCAGAACGCTCCAGAATCTCACAGCTTTTGGTCAAATATTTTTATTCTGGCAAAATTACATCCCATTTCTTTTCCACAAGCATACATATTTTTATAGTTGTAACTATAGAGCACAAACTATTCAGGTTTCTGCCTTTTCCCTTCAACTTTTTTTTTTTTAAATCACTTTTTAATCCCAGAGTGATAGAGCTTTGTGTGGATTTAACATAGTTTTTTCCAAATAAAGTGGTATTTATTGTTGAACTTTTAGTTACTTCCATAACTTTGTTTTTATAGAGAAATAAATCTGTCATAACAATTTTGAGCATATGGCTTTATGCTCTGTTAAATAACTTCTTTGAGATAAATTCTCAGATGTGGAATTGTCTGCAATTGCCTTAACACTTAAATAATTACACAGCGTCACTTTAATTTCTATTTAGCAGATTACTGGCAAAATTTATCTGAAATTTGTATACTCTTTGTATCTATGTGTAAATTACTTTATTAGATTTCTTGTGTTTAGAGTCCAACAAATTAATTTCATTTGTTAGATAGTAAGCATGGATGTTTATGGAATAAACTCTTAGTTTTCTCTATCAAAATAGTTCCAGTCTCACCTATCAAAATACTCTCTTTTCTAAAAACGAATCTGGTATTTATATCACAACACCCTACTGACATCACTGGAGGGTACATGAGTGTGAGACAACAGAGTCTTCGTTTGATTAGAAATTGACACTAGTGAAAAGATTAAGCCTTCACTTTGGGAAGCAGGACACAAGAACTTCCAGCTTTATTCAGATATCTGACTTACTTTCTGCAGAGAGCTAATAACTATTACACAAAGAAGACCACGTGTGACTCAAGCTGTCGTTAATGTGAAAAGTGTATTCTGTCTCACCTTTAGTTTCATAGATATTGCGTCGTTAAGAACAGCAGGATCAAATAGCTCGCCAAGTGGTTGCTGATTCTGTTGGCTTACTGAGAAACATACAACGTGGGCAACAGTTGTAGGTTTAAGTTTCGTTCAGGGACTTACTGAGGACTATGGCCTGGGAGACAGCCTCTCAGTAGTGCTGAGGAAACTGCTGGCAGAGGTAGAGGAGAAGTCAGTTTACATATGATTTTTGGCTAAGGGATGCATGCAGTTAAGCTCACACCTTGGTAAAAGATTACTGCCAGCCACTCAGAAGAGATAAATCCTAAGTAAGTGATTTCAATGCTTTTCTAGGTGTGGGGAGATGCAAGAACCTGGGTTCATTAAAACTTTCTGAAATATACATCTGACTAGCTAAGGGGCCTGTTTTCCCAAAGCACATGTTGTCTCATCCTGTTTTTCATTCTGAATTCTTTGTGGTACACTGTCGATCAGTGACTGCAGTGGCTAACTACTGAGTCCTCCGGAGCTGGGTGGTCAGCCACGCTCTTTGGTTCCTTTGTTTACACATCAGGGCTGGCGGGACACAGCACCCTTATAGCTTCTGGTGGGAATCCCCCTCCCAGTGGTCCTTCATAGTCTGTCCTTCCTTCTCCCCTGTGGTTAAAGAACTGGGATTTTCTCCACTCTTTCTAGGTCAGGGACGTGCCATCATTCTGACCTTAATATAACATGTCCTTTGTGAACCTAACAAGCTTTACTTACCTGCCTTTAAATCTTGGTCCAACCATATAGCAATTGGGTTACCTGTTAGTGGCATTTTTGGCATCAGAAAAGAGAAAAAGCTGACCCCCGTCATCATATCTAAGATCCTTATCACACAACCAGCATGTAAAATAGATCTGCCACCGTCCAGAAGTTTCCCCATCCTCTGATACCAGTAGGCCCTTTACTAGGTTGATTTTGTACCATCCTGGACCTCCTAATCTTAGTTACTCACAGACAGAAAATGCCTTTGATTTGAGAACATGACAGGAGGGACGGAGCTCATGGCACTGAAAGGAGAACAAGATTTTATTCTTGATTGTAGCTCTGGTTCCTTTGTTTGGGAGCAGTTGATTAACATCTCGAGGCTTGCTTTATCACCTGCAAAATGAAAGTAATCATTCTTATCTCTCCTTTGCTCCATCTGGGAGCTTCTGAAGGCCCAAGAGGAGTGATACAAAATTCTTAAAGTTTCTCCGAACAGCTATTTATAGTTTGGTCTTGCGTTTGAAGCCCAAGCAATCGCTTGAAGAATATATTTTCAATATCAGTATGTGTTCAATGAAGTATTTTAACCTCGAGTCTTTTTTTTTCTTTGCATTTTTCTTTTCTTTCTTTTTCTTTTTGGGCCTCTCATGTCTTGGCATCAACAAAGGTGTTTCTGCAGCATGAAACGTGATGAGCTCAAGATCCTTCCTTCTGGGTCCAGACTTATGACCATTTTCATCACTTCATTTAATAGAGTTTAATGGTCACTAAAAACGCAGACATGCTTGCAGTCTTTCAAGGCCCAGTTCCACATGAGCGGGCTCTATGTAGCTTTCACTGTTCAGCTTCCAGAGCTTTTACAATGGGCTTTCACAGGAGGCGGTGTATAATGAATGCTCATTCAATATTTGGGTATTTTTTAAAAGAAGTTTGCATGTGCACTCAAATATAGCAGCATGAAAAAGAAGAAACTTCATGATATTGACAAAGATACTAATCACCTACACACGATACGCACTGAGTACTAACCAGGTGAACTTAAATGTGGGCTCTCTTGTGGGGGAAATGATTATGTATTCAGACAACACCACAAGATAAAACACATATATGCCACTGCAAATATGGAGGAATAAAGAAACAGGCCTCTTTATATTACAGGCAGCATGAATGTTTAGAGAATTCTCAGGGTTAAGGATTGGTTGAAAATTCAGAAGTTATGGAATTTAGTTCATCTTAACAACAAAGAATAAGTTTGCCAACTGACTCTTTTGTATGATTTAGGTATTTTACGTACGTTTTTTCCAATGTAGCTAGAATGTGGAGATCCAAGATGATTGCGTGGCTGAATTTGAGCTCAGTAGAAGTTTGTATTTCAAAGAGCTCTCCAACCTGTCCCCTCTTCTTTGTGTTTCATATGAAGGGTAGGAATTCCTGGCCATTGTACAAAGTGCGATAGGATTTAGAATTCCCGTGGGAGCCATCACTTGAGTGCTTCTACGTAACTTTCAAGAGATGTGATACTTTAGCTGGAACAACTAATTGGTGGAGATGTTGAAAGTTATTTGTCTAAAGAGACCCCAAAAGAATGGTTGTCACTGAGCTCCATGTGCATCAGAGATAATAAGAGATAGTTTGTGTGAATAAAAAAGGGTCCCCATTGGTGATGCAGTATCTGCTTTGGGGTTGAGAAAATGTGTATTTGCTTAATTTCTACAGCTGAGTAAGAGGACCTGCCTTCTCTGGGACTATTTTTCAACCTAGCAGCATACATTTATCACTCATGATGCCATTTAGGTTGAAGACATTATGCTATGTAAAATCAACCAGTCACAAAAGGGCAAATACTGTTTGCTTTCATTTATATGAGGTACCTGGAAGGGTCGAATTCCTAGAGACAGAAAGTATAACTTTGACTGGGGAGGGGGAAGTGAGGAGTTAAGTGTTTAGTGGGGGCAGAGTTTCCATTTGGGATAATGAAGAAGTTCTGGAGATGGCTGGTGGTGACAGTTGCAGAACAGTGTGAATGTACTTCATGCCACTGAGCTCTACACTTGAAAATAGCTCCAATGGCAGATTTTATGTCGTGTCTGTTGTATGACAGTTTAAAAAAATGCAATGGAAAGAAATTCTTTAGTGCGCATGTAGGTTGCACGAGGCCACCAGAAAAAGATAGGTATTATCTTCTGTAATCCTAGCAGCAACCCAGTGATGTAGACACATCATTAACTCTATTTCACAGTTGAAGAATCTGAGCACAGACAAGAACATCACAAGTCTAGGTCCATGTGGGGGACAGTGGCATAAACAGGGATTGCAGCCCAGTGATGAGCCCTTTAGGCACATGGATGCCTGTCTGTGCATAGCTTCATTCCCCCCCCCACCTTTGATAACTGTGTTCTTATTGCTCAGGCTGATACCACCATTGCTGCCTTCCTTTAGGAAAGAGACTGGGATTCATGGGGCTCCTTGATGTTTGAGCCCTGAGTGTCATAGAGAGGGGTGGGTGAGGCTGCCCCTCAACTCTCCAGCAGTCACCCAGGTCCTGCAGGGCTTTCCAGCAGCAGACCCCAAAGCCAGCTATGTCCTAGCTTCTTAGGCAGAATCCATGAAAGTCACCCACCAGGCTTGCAACCAAGATCATCTCAACATTAACTTGTGCTTTAAAAATCATTGTAACCCTCTTCAAACAAGCCATTTTTAATGAAATTTTTTTTTATCTTCTAGAATGTTCCATGAGAAATTTAAAAAATGAAGGAATGGTAATAGCTCAGTGGTAGGGTGTGTGTTTAACAAGCACAAGGTCCTGGGTTCAATCCCTAGTCCCTCCTTTAAAAGAAAAATCACAAAATTTTTAAATGAGCTTTTTTTTTTTTTTATCATTATTTTCCAGCTACTTTTCTGGAAAAAAACAAGAGAGCAGACTCAGTCCCCTAAGGAAATATATGTAAAAGCCAAGCGAGCATATTTTTGTAAAGGATACATATATACCATTTCTTTCCCTTTATTTTTTCATTGCTGAAATCTGTGTTTCTAGCCAGATTTTCACATAAGGGTGTTTTGGTTGGGTTTTTTTTTTTTTTTTTTTGGTTCCTTTTTGTTTTTATTTTGTTTTCATATGTTTGTTTTGCTATGACTGGCTTTGGACCACGTATATTCTATATCCCATCATCCTGATGAATTTCAGATTAGGGGACAATTTGGTGATAAAACCAGTTTTATAAAACGGCTTGAGGGAATTGGACTGAGTCAGTTTGATTCTGCTGATTCTGATTCTGCTACCTATGGGATGTTGCCTCTTTCCATTTCTCTACTTATATTTTTTGATTGGGCAAAATGATGAACTTGGAGGCTACATCCAAAAATTTCAGCATCTTTCAAAATCTTGCAGTGAACACATGCTATTTCATTGTTCCCATTTTCTACCTTTTTCATTCTACCATGGAAAACCAGATGGTCTGCACCAGCTGAGAGAAATCATCTCCAGGCCGGCATATTTGCATAATTTTCCTCTCTGCCCTTCATCTGGAGCAAAGGAAGTAAAATAAGGGGCCAGGATAATGAATTAAATCAAGTTCTTAATTACAGAACTAGGAAACTTTTTAACATAATTGAAGATTCCATGCTCATGTTACTTTCAAAGTCAGAGATTCTCTTGTAAAATGGGATTTCTAGTCCAGGCTTTTTCCTGATGAGTTCGTCAGTCCAGCAAGTCAGAATGCTGACAGTTTCTACAAACCTGAGAAAAATAATTCTGACATTAAAAATGCAAAGATAGACACACAGAATTGCAAATCCTCTGCCCTCCCAATGCTTTCTCGAGGCCAGTTCAGTTTCTCCTAATAAGGCATTTGACATGCTTGCCAGGCCCTGATGTTTTTACAGATCTGTTCTTCCACTGAATTCAGTGCAGCACCCAAGCTGACCAGGCTAGATCGGCCTTATTCACCAAAGGGGAACTCAGCCTAAAAGGACATTTTAGCACCCAAGTCGGTCTCATTATACTTCATTCTCACCCTTGGGAAAGATAATGCCTCTTTATTTGGTATTCATGTTTTCTTTCCGATTGTGTGAATTGAGATGACTTTAATACATCATGTCCTATTACAAGGCTTCTCTGTGAAGCAGGGAAAGACATGGCATCTGGTGCAGTTAATTCTTACAACACTGGGAGGACGTAATTGCTTTATCACACAGGGCTGTGTTGATAGGACATGTCACCACTGCAAGAATGCTCTCATATTATGGAATGTGGTCAGTGGCTAACGTTATCATGGACGTGCCCTGAAATAGAGGATTGATAAATTGTGTAAGAGGAGCCAGTAACAGTCAGCAAATGATAAGCAAGGACATGGCTTAAAAGCATTCCAGGAGTTTCATTTACAGGAACTCTTATTTGTTTTGCTCCCTGTTTATTGCTTTGGAAGGGTTTCTCTTAATTATACTTGTCATTTCTTTTTAAGTATATACTTGTTTTGAGAGATGAGAATACATAGGTTTCATTGCAGGCCTGTGTTTCTAAGTCATACTGAAAGGAATTGTTTCTTCACAGCGTTTCATAGCTGCTTTTAAGGGAGCATGTTTTACATGTAATATTTAACACAATTTGAAGTGATGGGCTGGTCTGTTGGATTCTCTCCTCCTCTGAGCAAATGAAGGAACATATACATTTGTATCAATAAAATCCGTGAATGGAACATGGGGGCATATTTTGAATCTATCAAACATATGACATTATCTAAAGTTGTAAATTATAGTAATATTTTAATAAGATTCTTTTTCTTATTCATGAAATGTTATAAGATATTGGGTAGCAGGAAAAGGTAATCTGTTCAGTAAAAAAAAAAAAAGAAAAAGAAAATAATGAAAGAGAAAACTCTCCTTGTAATTTTTTTAGAGAAATACAGTTTCTAAACAATAATAGGGCTTAAATTTTAATTCTGAGTGATCTTATGTTTTCCAATTAGAATTGGACTTTAAACATTTTATGATTCTGTAGGGAATCTCTATATTTATGTCCTTAGAAAAAATCTTCTTTAAGGGCAGAACTCTTCTCAACTGCTTTTAGCTCAGTAATTTTATGATGTGAAATGTGTAAGCATTTCTTTTCTTTACAGTTGACCAACCTGTGTTGATTCAGTATAAGGTACACATCAAAGGGAAATGAACCACAAAGAGATCCAAAAGTAATTGAAGGGGAAGAGGAAAGCAAATTCTTGGTGTCAGAGAATGTCATACTCCAGGGATTATAAACTATTGACATATCTTATTCATTGGAATTTAGATTGAGAGTATGAATTTAGATTTCCACTCTAGTTCTTTAAAAAAAGAAATCCCCTTATTCCATTCTGTGGGAATTGAGTGCTTTGTATTAATCATATTTATCCTAGAATGTCTGTTTAGTCTGTTAACTCTGACAACAGCCTTTATCTCTTTCTTCACCCAAAGGCATTATAATGAAATATTACAAGCATATCTTTATTTCTGGTAAACAATAAATCTTTCTGGGCATTGCTCAAACTCTAGGCATACTGGTCAATATTTTGCAAACTCCTGATATTTATTAATACCAGCAAGTGACTGGTAGCTTGAAGAGGACTTTATTAGGACTACAATGGCATGTATGTTTATTTAAAAAAAAAAAACCAGAATAAGCCTTAATTAGATGAGTGATGTAGGACACACTACCCAGATCTCTGAGAGTCAGTTGTCTTATCTTTGCAATTGAAGGAATAATGAATAATATGAGCCCTCTTGACCTCAAGGATCAAATATAATATACATGAAAAATTTGAAAACTAAGAAAGTACCAACTTCCTGCCCGGAAATCTGACCTCTTTTGGAAATAGTTCCCACGTTAAAGTCCCATGAGAACTTCCATCATGCCTGGACCCAATCCCCAGTTAACCCTCCACCCCTTCTCTCCCTCCACCACTTGGCTCTGCCCTTGAAAAGGCCTAAAGGTCATTAAAAGAATCCTAAAGAGAGAAAAATGGTGGCCACGCCAAGACGGTTGTAATGGGACCTGAAGGGTCATCAATTGCATTGGGTGCAGTTGAGGCCATGGAGGATAAAGGCTGAAAAGGAAGCCAGAGTCATTGTGTTTATTTGTATTTTGTTGATCTTGTTAATGTTTACTCATTTGTTTTGCAATTAGGGCCATGGGCAGGAGGGTGCCATCTTTAGAACTGTCTCAAGACACAGTGGGGCCAAAGGTCCAAGAGCAGAGGAGTGGGGTACTTCTGTGAAGTAAGAGCAAACAGTAGGAGCCTCTTTGAATCTGAAAATAGGTTGATTATCTACATAGTCTACACATGGATTGGCAGGGTTCAGAGAATTAAAATATAACAACCGTTAGAATCACGTGTAGTTTCTTCTGAAGTCACTTCTGAAGGGAAGATATTACAGTGTTTCATGGAGCTTAACATAATGCTTCTGAAACCTCATGTCTTTGAGCTTTCTCAATTTTTGGATCCTGGATACAGAGCTTACCTTTTGTGAATCTTATTTGTAGCTGTTCATTTCTAGTTATGAATCTACTTTAAAAAGTCATTCTCTCAAAAAAAAAAAAAAAAAAAGAACGAGAGAAAAGGCTTTAAAAACTGGAGTTTCCATATGTAACTCACCATATGGTGTTCATTTTACATATGATTTGTCCACGGGATAGTAAGTCATATCACACAGATGATTAGAACACTTGAATAAATGTAGCCTTTATTCTATTTCTTTTTTTTTGCTACGGCAGAGCCATCCACACCAGTGGTGTTGCTCGTATAACTCCCTAACTTTGTGCATTGGCACCCCAGGAACCATGGGTGTCATCGCAGTCTGGACCTGGGCCCAGCTTGTTTCTGCCACATTGATGCCTGATTCATCCACATATCCTCAGCCAGTCCAAATACCACCCTGTTGGATCCTGCTCATTCTGGATACCACCAGGAAGCCCATCACCTGCAGCATCATGTCCCCTCTGACTCGCTGAACTTCATCATCATTGATTTTTGTTTCCCAATTCTTCCAACAAGCCAAGTGCTAACCAGCCTCCCTGCTTTTGCACTTGCTGTATTTTTTCCCCCTTGGGATGTTATTCCTGCCCTTTCCTCTTGTCCTTTGGGTCTCAGTTAAACTACAATTTCTTAGAAAGGTTTTTCCCCTGCCGTCTTTGGGGAAAGTGGCTTCCCTCCAGTAGTCTCTATCACAGAACCCAGTTTATTTTCTTCTTGCAAATGGAATTATTTGGTTTACGTGTGGTCTTGATTAGTGGCTCACATTTCTCACAGACTCAAGTTTCCTTGACAAGGATTTAAGCATCCTTCTTTCCCCATCCTCAAGTGAAAGTCCTCATTAGTGCAAATAATGGACAAAAAAATGGTAAAACCTTGAAAAGGAATTATTGCTTTTATTTTGAAGTATCCTGGTTTTCAATTGGTGATTGTGCAGACAGGACCCTGCTGGACCACGTGAGAAAGCAGCCACATGCCTGCCCCTGGACCTCAGCAGCGTGGGTGGGGCAGCGATAAATACGCATTAACAGAGGTGGCTGTGAAGCACAGCCGTGTGGTTCCAGGAGACCATGGTTAACAGTTCTTGGTAAAAGTTCCCAACAAAGGCCACTCTTCCATTGATTTACGCAGTGCTTTCATTTGTTTAAAATAAATTCAGTATATTTGGCAACTATACAAAAAAAAGCTTTGTGCCTGTATGCACAATAGAGTCTAGGTTCGGGTCCTTTTATAAACAGATTTCTCACCTCCATGAACTCCAGCAAGGCAGTCAAGGTCATGAGGGGTGTATACCATTGCATTGTTACCTGGGATTGTTGGGCCCAATGTAGGACTTTATATCCCTGGCCACTGCCCACAAATGGACTCTAATGTCCCTCAGTTGTTGAGACAGCCAAAAATGCTGCAACAGATTTCCGGAACAGACTTTTTGGAATGACCCATCTGGAGGATAAACTCCACAGAGTGCAGGCACCATGTTTGCCAGATCTACTATAGAAGCCTAGACAGCCAGCAAATTACCTGTAGGGGGTGCTGTGTGGCAGATGTTTAAGGAATGACCTGCTGAGTAAAAGGGAATACAAGGAAACAGGGAGATGCATTCATCCATTCAACTCATAAATGTTGACTAAGCAGCTCTTGTATGTGCCAGTGCTGTTTCAGAACCTAGGAATACAGCAGTTTATGAGACAAATTTCCAGCTCTAAAGGGCGTCCTCTTTCTTCCTGTATGGAACTACTTTGTGATGTAAGTGCCATGGAGAGTTCCTATGTAAGATGACTGTAATTTTGGTGCGTCACATTTTCTTTAATTCAGAGTACTTAGTCTATGTAGTTAAATCAATTGATTCCAAGGAAAGAAAGCTGGGTAGGGAGTAAAAAGCAGTGGAAGGAAGTCAGGTTGGTGACAAAGATGTGTGAATTGTGCTTGAGAAACAAACAACAGAATGAAATGAGAGCCTTAAAATAACTTAGTTTTTTATAGTTTCCTTGTCTACATGGTATCAAGGACCAAAACATTTACATCCAAATCATTTTGTTGTTTCACTTATGTGACAATAATAGAAATGCATTCGGTGGCTATTTTCCCCTTTTACGTAATAGGTGTGTTAGACACAGTGTACATGCCTCCTTGAAATGAGGGTAAGTTGTAAACCTGAGTGTTAAGATGCATCCATTTGAGCATATATTTATTTTCATATTTATATAGTATTTGCTTTGACTCACCCCATCCTCAGTTGAAGCAGTCAGTCAACAGGTGGCCATTAGTCAGGGAGGCAAAAAGGACTGAGGGAACTTGGCAATAGCTGAATGTGACCATTGGAAGTTGAATGTTCTTGCTTGCAGTTCTGGAAATTTCAGTGGGAGATGTTAGGTCAGCTTTAATGTATGTCCTAATGGAACTGGGGTAAAAATGGTCGACTGAAAAGAAACATTTTGGGGTCTTAAAAACCTGTTGAAACTCTGGCTGCCATTTCCTCTTTTTCACTTCCAAATTACTTGGGTACCTATTTTGCTGGCACAACCTAAGACTAAAATTGCCAGTACCCTTTCAGAAGCCTGCCTCCCCTACTGAAAAGTAGGTGTTGCTTCAAATGATGTGTGGAATTTACAAGTGATGTCCTTCTGAAATGGGCATGTTTATTGGCTACAACTCTTGAATTAGAAATATTATTCTCAGAATTGTTCTGATGTTAAGACTGACTTTTAGGCTCACTACTCTTGTGAGTAGTACTGAAGAGCCCATGGTTGTAAATTTGAGTGTCCAGCACAAACAGCAAACTAAATTCTTCTGTATTCAAAGTAAGCCATATCAATAAGCACATGAAAAAAAAATGCTCAATATCACTAATTATCAGAGAAATGCAAATCAAAACTACAATGAGGTCTCACCTCACACCAGTCAGAATGGCCATTACTCAAAAGTCCACAAATGACAAATGCTGGAGAGGCTGTGGAGAAAGGGGAACCCTCCTACACTGCTAGTGGGAATGCAGTTTTTTGCAGCCACTGTGGAAAACAGTATGGAGATTCCTCAAAAGACTAGGAATAGATTTACCATATGACTCAGTAATCCTGCTCCTGGGCATATATCCAGAAGGAACCCTACTGCAAAAAGACACCTGCACCCCAATGTTCAATTTACAATAGCCAAGACATGGAAACAGCCTAAATGTCCATCAACAGATAACTGGATAAAGAAGATGTGGTATATTTATTCAATGGAATACTATTCAGCCATAAAAACTGACAACATAATGCCATTTGCAGCAACATGGATGTTCCTGGAGAATGTCGTTCTAAGTGAAGTAAGTCAGAAAGAGAAAGAAAAATATCATAGGAGATCGCTCATATGTGGAATCTAAAAAAAAAAAAAAAGAACATAAATACAAATCAGAAACAGACTCATAGACATAGAATACAAACTTTTGGCTGCCAAGGGGGCAGGGGGTGGGAAGGGATAGACTGGGAGTTCAAAATTTGTAGATACTGACAGGCATATGTAGATTAGATAAACAAGATTATACTGTATGGCACAGGGAAATATATACAAGATCTTGTGGTAGCTCACAGCAAAAAAGAAAAAAAGTGTGACAATGAATATATGTATGTTTATGTATAACTGAAAAATTGTGCTCTACACTGGAATTTGACACAACATTGTAAAATGACTGTAACTCAATAAAAAAAATTTTTTTAAAGAGCAATCATTACTATTAAAAAAAAAAAAAAGCAAGCCATAAATTCTGGAACATGATCTTGTCCTGGGGGTTAACAACATTGCAGGAGCATGGACTGGTGCTATGTATTGCAGAATGGACACTCAGGAAAGACGTACTATGTTAATACATTGATGATGAGTCAACATTGTAAGAATAAAGGGATGAAAATCAAAATTTCTTTGACATTAGTTCTCCAAACAACCTCAGAAATGGGTGGTATTTTTTTTCTGTTGTACGGAGAAGGAAACTGAGGCTCAAAGAGTTTGGTTTTGTAAACTAACATTTACCGTGTGCTTATAATAACTCATTTAGCCCTTATGAGAGTCATGGGAAATAGGGCTGTATTTCCATTTTACAGATAAGGAAACTGATGTGCAGAACTTGTAAGTGATGGCTTTGGTACAGAGCTAGGGTATTGTGGGGCAGGGCGTGGCTGAAGGAAGCACACTTCAGAGCTTGTCCCCTTAAACTGCTAGGCTACACTGCATCTCAGGTGTCAGGTCAGTGACCTACTGGATACACAGCTGGCAAGAAACAGAACAAAGTTGTCTGGTTTCAAAATCCATGCCCTTTCCACCATCCTTTACTGCAAACCCAGTGAATTCTCTATTCATTGTAGGAAGGGGATGTGAATGTCTTCCGATTATCAAAGCCCAGGGTTGTTGTCCACGCCTCTTACTTTCTTTTCAGTCCGTAACTCATTCTCCTTCATCACATTCTGTTTTTCCTTGCCTCCAACTTCTCTGAGCACGACTTCCCGTTCTTGGCTGGCTTCCCCTCCCACCCCTACTAAATGTGAGTGTTCCCAAGTTTTATCTTAAACTCTTATTATTTTATCTATTGTGAGAACCTGTCTCTTGGAGTTCTCATCTACTCACTGAATTCAACCATCACCTTTATGTAGCCATCCTTAAATAGAACTTTAAAAAATCCAGTCGTATAAGTGCAATTGCGTGTTATACATTTCTCCGTGGATGTTTCACCAATGTTATCATGTTTGGGGTCAAATTCTTAATCGTTCTTTGCCAATAAGCTCCACCGAGTGCAGGAAACATACACTCAGGAACCATCCAAAACCAACTCCATTTCTAACTTCCATAGAATTGTTTTTTGTTTTTGTTTTTTTTTTTTAATGGAGGTACTGGGGATTGAACCCAGGATCTCATGCATGCTAGGCATGAGCTCTACCACTGAGCTCTACCCTCCACCCGTTAGCCTCTGTATTATTACTACTACATATTTACCCAAATCTAGGTCAGTTTCTTTAACAATTAATGATCAGTTTATTTGATGGTGTTTCACCTAATGATTTAATCTTTGAAGTGTTGTTTCTGTATACATCCAGGCATCATGTTCTTTTTAGGCATCTTTTTGACTTTTAAGGACTTACACGTGTTTGTTTAAAAATGTTTTTTTTCAACTTAATTTGTATTTCAGAAAAGTAATGATCAAATTAGCACTGTGGATATTTTTATTTTGAGTAACTACTTAAAAGTTGTTTACCTGAAGACTTTTGCTTCCAAATGTTTTGTTAGTAGCAATAAATACTTGCAAAATTCACAGAAATTTGACTAGTTTTATCTAATTATTCCTTTATATTGTGTGATTTCTAGCTCCTCCTTTTTTCCCCTGATTATATGAAAATTGTATTTTAGTCATTTTAGAGACTTAACACAGAAGTAGCCTTAAGTGACTTAAAACTCTTTTTTTTGAGATATAATTGATGTATAACATTATATGAGTTTTGGCTGTGCAACATAACAGTTATGATGTATGTATTGTGAAATGCCTACCACAGTAAGTCATCACACATAGTTAACAATTTTTTTTCTTATGATGAGAATTTTTAAGACCTCCTCTCTCAGTAAATGGGTGAAGACATGGGTGAAGGTGGTCAAAAGGTACAAACTTCCAGTTATAAAATATCTAAGTCCTGGGAATGCCATGTACAGTATGGTGACTGTAGTTAATAGTACTGTCTTATCTGTTTGAAAATTGCTAAGAGAATAGATCTTAAAATTCTTTACATAAAAAACATAGCAAAAATATAATAACCTGTGAAGTAACAGACTTTAAAGTCTATAAGAAATAAAGTCTGTTAAAAATATTGCTGTAGAGTAGCATTGCTAAATGTTGTTAAAAATATTGCCAATGAGAGTAGAGTCTTAAGCAAACTCTTCATTGAGTGAGTTCACAAACTATGTGCTGATTGGTTTTGCCAGTGAGTAAAGGCTGCTTGTCTGGGTTGATGATCTTCAGTCCAGCCATCCCTTTCTTGTCCACATTCATGCATTATTCTCTTCCTGATCTGGTCTTTTCACACATCTCAGAGTCTCCTCCCAGACCTTTCTGCATCATAGGCCATTCTTCCTGGAAACAGCAAAATAGATTTCCTAAGTCAGACTCTTAATATCTCAGTCCCTCTGTTTCAAAATCTTGAGTGGCTCATTATTTACAGGATGAATTTCAAGCTTAGCCTGGCATTCCAGGCTCTCACCAGGATGGGTGGCTCATGCTTGGCCTTTTCAGATGTAATACCTGTGGTGCCCATACAAACTTTGATGACTGGTTGATTCATTGATTGATTACTACGTGGCAAGTCTACTCACTGAAGAATATCTTGGATTGAGGACTCCAGCTTTCTTCCGAGGCCTGGCTCAAATCCTGTTCCTTCTTGGGTCTTTTCTGTTCCCCAGGGAAACCCATCCTCTGATGCTAGGTCCTGTTTCCTGTCTGTCTTACCAGTTATTTGTGGACACGTTTCCATCTCAGGTTGTCAAAGACTGTATCTTCTTTGAAGGCTCGGTATGAGCCCATGAATATTACTAGTTCTAGTAAGTACTAGTCATGCAGTGTTTAATAGCATCCTTTTTTGAAAAAAAAAGATATAACTAGACAGGCAGCATGCTATGGTTGCAAAAAGCAATTATTTGAGCTCAAAAGTCTGAATGCACATCCTTGCTTTAGGTCCTCCTGGTACCTGAGCAACTTTGGCTATGGTACCTCAAGTCTCTGACTATCTATTCCTTCTTTTTTTACATATAAAATAACAAGAATAGTAATACCAATTGAATACCTTTGGTTTAAGAACAAGTAAATAATTATGGGGATGGGGGGGAGTGCATTCTCCACCATAAACTGCTCTAAAATTTAATCCTGGGAGTATTTTTGTATATGCTGTTTTCAATAAAGTGGTCTTCAGTGCAATTTATTCTTCTGGTCTCCTCTTTCTTTCAAAATCCTCAGCCTAATCTTTCCTCTCCTGCCTGTTCTGTATTCTCTTTACTATGACCTGCATCTTTCTCCCAGGTGTGTCAACCTCCTTTCCTCTCCTTCCTTTCTCTCTCTTCTCAAGTTTTCTCTTTCTGTCCAATCCCATTTCCCATGCAGTGTTTCTTTCTCCTTCTTCTTCTTTAATTTTCTTTCTGGTTATGTATTTAAAACCGACAGAAGATGAAAGAATTTCTGTAAAATCCAGAAGTCTATACAATTTGTACTTTTTTTATGGTAGCATTTCAGGCAAGGGCTGTTTTATTTGTACGCACAGAATTTTGGAAGGTTACAGGGAGCTGGAAGGGTATAAATTCAAATCCAATCTATTTGGTTTAAAGATGAAAGCAAATGTCCAGACAGTTAAGGGACTGGCCCTGGATCTCAAAGTTAAGGACTAATTGAGTTGATAGTTAGAAGACTGCTTCTGGAGTTTGTCCACTCTTGTTTCTTGTCACTTTTGCTAGCCACTGTATTGTGTTTCCTAGAGTTTAGTTAAGGACATTGACTGGGGGTTAGTTTATTCCCAGCAAACAATCTAGCTGATTGGCTTTGGGTAAGCTATTTAACCTCTCTGGCCTTGAAAGTCTCATCCACAAATGAAAGGACCAGCTGCTTTTCAAGGCATCTTTATCATTCTCAAACTTTATCATATTTAACAACTTTCTGATGGCCAAGTACAAGGTGAGTTGGATTCTCGCTCTTGTTTCTTTCCAAAATGCCACCCAGGGTTGAACTTTTCTTGCGACATTCCTATATTTCAACCTGTACCACCAATTAAGCTTGTCTAGTAGTTGGCTAAATTATTTCTGATTAAAACATGACAGCTTTCTTGGCGGAAATCCTGTCTTTGGGCTACAAGAATGTTTGGCAAGTTTTTTGTTATCATTTTTTTTAAAGGCAATGAAATATTTTGTTGAAATATTTTCTTTGGATCATAAATGTTAAGTGGGAACAATGTGACATTTGTATTATACCTGAAAGCTGATAAAGGAACCCCATCATCCTTCACTGAAGGACCAGGGTAGGGTTAATTATTCATGGATTTGTTTGTGTACCTTCCCACACATGTTATTCACAATTTGAAGCAAGTGCAGATGAAGAAAGAAAAGAAATGTATAGAAGTATCTTTGCTGAGATAAGAATGCTAAGACCACATTAGATAATTTGGCTTGTGCGGGATACAAAATCTAGTAAGTTACTGAGTCCTTTAATTTTGCATAAACTAACACTCAAATTTCCTTTAAATTCCTAGAAAGTCTTTCTACTTCTTTAAATAAATGGAAAATTAATCTTGTTTAGTACATTCTTCCCCTAATATTTTATAATTACTATAATGTTTGCTAGCCCTCCACTGAAAGCCGGGAGCCTTTTAAGTGTCTGTGACTGGGTCATGTGATTAAGCCACTAACAGAAATATGAATGAGTGTCCTCTGGCCCAGCCCTTTTTTTTTTTTTTTTTTTTTTTTGGTCTGTTTGCTTTTAGGAATCAATGGATATATTACATCAAAAACTGGGTTTTGTTTGTGGAATTTGCATTCAGTTTGCCAGACCATCATTTCCTGAAATACTTGCAAACAGTCATTTTCTGTCTTTTGGTGTCCAAGAGCCTATTTGAAGAGCATTGCCAAGCATGGGAAACTAATAGCCCTCTATTCCGGCTGTGGATACAGTACCACTGTGGCCATAGCTTGCTATAAAAGGGCTTCTTTGTGGCTACACTGAGTCTAGTTCAAGGTGTGAGTGAAACAGTTATCACAATGACAGTGAGCATTTTGAAGTGTAAGAAACTTTTTCAGCTCATCAACATCTAGCGTTTTTCATTGTTTTTTTTTCAATTGTTTCAAAATTTCTTGTTAAACGTTCCTCCCAAGTGCTTGGCGTCACTAACAGTAAGACCAAACAAATAACTTATTTCTGGGGGACTAGCACAAATGTTGAAATACTTCAGAACAAAGTTTGAAATGAACAAACATATTTTTTAATTTTACTATTTGTTGTATTTGAGCTAATTTTTTGTACTTGAACTTGAATTTGAAATACTTATCAGTATCTTACCACATCTTTTGAAAAGGTTTTTCTCAAAAGTTCTTGTAAGGCAACTTAGATTCTTTAAGAAAAAAATCTCATGATTCCCTGGTGAAATTATATCTGTTAAACATATTGCAAATAATTGAACTGAGAATTTTTGTAGGTGATAAAGCTTTCTTTGGATCATTTGTAAAGAGTAAACTGTTAGTAAAATTCACTCTAAGAAATGCTTTTCTTAAACACTGAAATATGTATTTAAGAATAGATATGCACATATCTATAAAAATTAGGGTATCACATTGTTCTCAATCCATGAAATATGTAAAAACTCACATTGATCCATACACAGTGGACATAAGGAACAGTAAATGTTTCTTAGATGCAAATGAAAGGTGAAGCTAACTTTAAGAGTTATAGACACCTTTTTATTTTTACAATATAAAAAGGTATTTTAAACCACATATGTCTTGGAAATATTTTATCATTTGACTCCAATTCAGTCATTACAGTTCTGATTCTTTACTGTCTTGATGGAATTGACATGATAATTTGATCTAATTTTAGAAAGATGTATAAGCTGAAAGTTAATAATACCACAGTTTAACTGTCAAGAAATAACCCTGTATGAAAGAATGAATTTTGGTTTCTGATCATATTGCACTGAAAACCAAATTCCCTTTTTAGGTGTGTATAGGGGCATAAAGGAGTGAGATGATTTCATTTCTTACCATATAGCCAGGAGGAAAGAAACGTCCCAAAAAGTACCTGAACTCTACTTTAAACACAACAAGTTGGGGGAGAGGGCATAGCTCAAGTGGCAGAGTGCATGTTTAGCATGCGTAAGATCCTGGGTTCAATCCCCAGTACCTCCTCAATAAGTAAACTTCATTACCTTCCCCCCCGAAGTAAAATATTTTTTTAAAATTAAAAGAAAAATAAACACTACAAGTTGAAATCACATAGTTTCCTATTTAATGTGATTTCTCCATTGCATCCATAGGAATAAGATTCTTACAATAGATACCATTCCAGAATGAGGGTTGAAGATTTTTGTTAAAGATTTCAAAATGATCTGATATGGCCATTATTTTTTTAATAATAAATAATTATACCAAATAATAAATTACAAATTGTTCTTTGCTCTCAGGTCCCTGTCACAATAAGCAAAAATATTTTACAGAGTAGGCTATGACCTCATTTGAACGTTCCCAGGAATTTAAAGTGGTTGCAAGATTGTAAGTTTTCAGAATGATACACAGGAAACTCCCACTAAATAAATAAGGCAGATCTGCACCCAGTGTTGAAGTCTTAACTTTCTATTGTTACTGTACCCATTGCATGGGGCTCAGGAAGAATTTTCAAACTAAGAGCTGTCCTCAAGCAAATGCTGCAAACAGGGAAAAAAAACTATTTTTGAGGAATGATGTTAACATTTTAAAGAAAGCATTCCTGAAACTGAGTTCCAGGTTTTAGTCATTTTTTTAAAAAGAGTATAAATGAATGCAGAAAGTTTTTCCTAGAATACACCCCAAAGAGCATTTTAGGAGTACAAACATTAATAACCCCCCATGTGTTTAAAATACACACCTGTTGTATATGATTATGCACAAAAGCCAGATTTTTCATGAATAATTTATATCATTTCTTACATAATTTAAGAATCCATATGCTCTATAATGAAGTTAAAATATGCAGTATTTAAAGTATGCAGTCATGTTAAACAGTTACAGCATGAGTCACTATATATATATTTTTTTAAATGCGGCTCTAAGTGTGACAACAGGAATTTAAAGGATGTGATGTTCATTTGAAGTGTGCTGTTAATTTAAAGTCACTGTAAATTCATTAATTTAGGTCATTTTGGTTATTGAGACCAAATGTGGAACATTTCTCATGTTATGTATTGAAATGTTTTTTAAAAATCTGAAAACTACATCAGAATATTCATTGAGTACTTCAATTTGAGTGTGTTGGTTCTGTAAAATAAGAAAGATCTGTTGATTTTAAGGAATTGACCCTAGTAGTTTGTCTAGGTTTTATAATTTGCCGGAACTGGTTCTTTTACTGAAGTCACAAAAAAACAGTTACATGCATTAAAAAAAAAAATTGTTTTCCTTTTTAATTCCAAAGTCCTTCTGTTTTTCTCCCTGTGAATCAAATACTCTTTGCCACTAATTTTTTTTTTTGCACATGAGCCACTATTATTAAATATTTGAAATGTCCTGTACTTTGCTATTGTACAGGTAGCAGAAGTCTAAACTTAGGTATTTTTAATGCATCCCCATCAGAATTTTTATTTTTGTGAGAAAGTAAAACTGTCATTTCCCTTTAAGAGCATTGATGTGGTTTTATTTTTAAGAAGAACCCTATGTTAATAAGAAATATATAAAAACCATGCTATGTTTGAGAGGACTACCTTATTTAAGAAGGTATATTTCCTTGTGTCTTGTTAGATGTTGGAACTGGGGCCAGTGGTGGAAGTTGTAAGAAGGGAGAAGGTTTGTCGCTTTTCAGTTTAGAAAAAAAGTGAACCCACTAAGAAATGAGCCACCAACTGCCTGTTTCTGGAAGTACTGGTTCCTGCTTTTGTCATGCTCTAGCCAGTAACTGTTCAACAGAACTTTTTCTGATGATGGAAAATGTCCATTCTGATGCTGTCCAGCATGGTAGCCACAAGCCGTGTGTGGTTGTTGAACACTTGAAAGGTGGCAACTGAAGAACTGAATCTGTAATTACATCTAAATGGCTTCTACTAGACTCCTTTCTGTTCAGAGTGTGCTCTGTGGACCAGTGGTTCTAGCATCTCTAGGAGCTTGTTAGAAATGCAGACTCTCGGGCCCCACCCTAGACCTGCTCAACCAGAATCCACGTGGCAGCCAGACCCACAGGTGATCCATAAGCTCATTATCACTCAGCAGAGCTGACTGAAAAATTGTTCTTACACAGGCTAGAGGGTTAGATGAGCTGAGACTTCCAGCTCCTTCTAGTCTATAATTCCTTCACTTTAGAGACGTTGATTATTGAGATTCAAAGAGAGATTAAGAACACAGACTTTGAGGTTAGACAAGGAGTTGAAACCTAGCTGTGCCACTTGTTGGCTTTGAATGACTGGGTAAGTCAACCTATCTAAGGCTCGGCTCCCCTTCTGTAATTAATGAAACAGTACCTGTCTTGCTGGCTCCAAGGTGAATTCGCAGAATGCGGGTGCGGTGTTTACACTCAGACTAAACCCTCAATCAAGGATTGTTTTAACTCATACTGTTGTGAATCCGTGTTACATAACGTTGTGAGACCGGCAGACTAAATTTAGCATCTGGCTTAAGTGATTAGATATGGCTTTCTTCTAAATCTAAATGAGCTTTGCAGAGTCTCAAACGGTGGCTGCGTGTCTTCAAGAAAAGGAGGTCTGAAGCCCTCTGGTGTGATTTTTATCGCATATTATATATTTAGGATTAAAGTTGAAAGTACTCATCCAGCCTCTTTGAACCATCAAGGAGTCCTTAAGCTGGACTTCCAGGAGCGTAGCAGCAGCTTCTTGGTTTCCTTAAAATTCTTCTTTGCCTTCCTCTCCTAAAATGTATGGAGTCCCCCAAATGGCCATAAAATGTCTTAAGAATGTTGTCCCTCTGGAAGTCACGGGTGGGGCCAGAGCAAAATGAAGTTTTGCCCTCCAGATTGCAAGGAGGGATGTGTTTGGCAGGCCTTCTTTGGAGCGCAGCCAGAATTTCCTTTTTGGCAAATTCTATGTTCAAAAAAGAGTGAACCCAGGGTGAGCTCAAGCTATTAGTCACAAGTTTTCATCTTTATTAACAGAGCTTCATCAGAGAGCTGGTCCGAGATGGGGTGGGAGCAGTCTGCTAGTTAAAAATAAAAGTGCATCCTTATTTAAAATTCCCATCATTCTTTTGGCATGAAAAAAGTAATAATGCAAGTTATAGAATATAATTTTCAAAGTACTTTCCATAATTGAACCATTCTCTCAATGTTGGACATTTAGATTGTTTCATACACACATATGTGTATGTGTGCATATCACACCCTGAACATTCTCATTTTTCTGCACCTGTATTTCCTTCACATAGATTCTGAGAAAAAGAATTACTGAATACATGTTTTTACATGCTTTTCAGAAATGTTGCACTAATTTAGCTATCCACCAGCAATGTTTGTGTTCATTTCACTGTAATATTGACTATCAGTTTTAAAAAGGTTAATTTGATGCAAGGGAATACTACTCATACATTAAAAAGAAGGAAATCCTACCATTTGTGGCAACAGGGATGGACTTTGAGGGCATTATGCTAAGAAAAATAAGTCAGGCAGAGAAAGATAATTACTATATGATCTCATATGTGGAATCTAAAAAATGAAGTAAAATAATTGAAACAGAGAACAGATTGGTAGTTGCCAGAGGTGAGGGGTGGGGTGTGAAATGGGTGAAGGGGGTCAAAAGGTACAAACTGCCAGTTATAAAATAAGTCCAGTGGATCTAATGTACAGCATGGAGACTACAGTTGGCAGTGTATTTGAATTATCAGTATATTCTATTGTATATTTGAAATTTACTAAGAGAGTAGATCTTAAAAGTTCTCATCACAAGAAAAATATGTAACAATGTGTGGTGATGGGTGCTAATTAAATGTATTGTGATGATCATTACACAATATATACATTGATCAAATCATCATGTTGTACATTTACAATGAGAGCAATGTTATATGTCAATTACATGTCAATTTTTAAAAAAAGATAAACATAAGCATGGTGGTTGAAGTACACTCTGGGGCCACCTGGCCTGAGCTCAGACCCTGGCTCTGTCACTAGCTGTTGTGACGCTGCACACTCCCTTGACCTGTAACACAGGGCCAGCAGTAGCACCCACCTCATGGATTGTGTGAGGATGCAGGCAGTTCATCTTTATGTGAATCACCGAGGACAGTAACCTCGCACAGGGCAAGTGTTCAATGCCGGCTGCTGTGGTCATAATCCCCATCATTAGGGGCCTGTGTGGCCAAAAGTCCTACCTGCCATTTCAGGAGTGTGCCCACTCTGATGACTGCACACACCCCTGGGGCAGGGGTGTCTCTGAACAGACTGAGAACTTCTGCTGTTGGTCACCCTGTACCATGTAAACCAAAATGGAATTTTGTTATATGAAAAGTACACCAGTTCTGATTTGATTCTGTGCAACCAGCATCAGAAATTCAGAGTCCCTTAGTGCTCCCCAGAGACCATACTTGATTGTTCTAATTCCCAGTGAAGGGACACCCCCCAGGGAGCCCCCCACCATCACTTTCTCAAAAACTCTCGGGGGTCCTCTTTCAACAGGGCTGAGGTCCACTGGGTATCAGCTTGATAGCGTGACTTCTGTCCAAAATGTGTGCAGCACCTCCCCTGGAGATTTGCACCGTCGATGGTGCAGGGACACCCTAGATCCGCTGGTTTGGGGCAAAAACAAAAACAAAAAAGAACAAAACTTGGCTATGAAATTCAAAATCGCTGGCAAAATGAAGGTCACATTGTCCTGCAGACCAGGTGACTTAAAGCTCAGCTGCGCTGTGGGGAGATGAGAAAGAAGTTTTCTTTTTTGCCAAGTTTCTCTTGCTGGGTGATGGAGGCAGAGGTCAGCCCTCTCTGTTTCACATGCCTTGACTCATGTGGCATTGACAGAACCCTGACGGGGACCCAGCTCTGTGCGCTCTCCTGCCCGGCACCCGGGTTGATTTGGATCCGATTCTCCTGCTCTTGTTTTGATTCCTATTTCTCTTTCTCCCCAGCCAGGCTGGACAGCCTTCCTTCAGGGTCCACAGCCTGCTGTGCAAAGCTGAGGAGGAGGGGTGGTGGGGAAAAGGAGGAAGACAGAAGCTATGATTTATGCAATATTTATGTGTTAGGCACTAATTTAAGTGATTTACCTATTGTAATTATTAAAATGTTTTTTGGTTTTTTTTTTCACGATCCACAATTTACAGATGAGGAAGCTGAATTTGGGGAGGTTTAGAAAGGTGCCCAAGGTCACATTGCTAACAAGAAGTAGAACCAGAGTTCAAGCTGGAGCCAAATCTGAAGGCAAAATCCAAGCCCTTCTTTGTTCTTTGCTGTTCCTTTCATGGTTTCCCCCATTTATTTGCTTAAGCCTTTGGGGTTAGCCTAGGTGTTCCTTCAGATATTTCACTAGAGTTTTTGGTTTTGTTTTTCATTCCTGGCTGAGGTGTTAGCATTGTTAATGCAATCAGTCTGTGATTTCCTTTGGGGAAAGTATTTACCCACTAAGTCTCTACCGAAGTCCACGGGTCATTGGTGCACATTTGTGTTGGTCCTCTCTCCAAAATGCTGCTGCTGTTCAATCCTGAAAAGATGCACGTTTCCAGAGCAAAGTTAAGACCTAGGGGCCAAGAGCCACATGTGAGAGGAAGTCTTAAAGACTTTTGTAGAGGAATAGAAGTGACTGTAAAAAAAAAAAAAAGAAAGAAAGAAAGAAATTATTCTCCCTCCTTCCCCACTCCCATTTGGATCTTAATGCCTGCATCGATTTAGAGAAAAAATATATAATTACGGGTATATCATGGTGAGATTACTGACTAAGGATGACAGAATAACAGAGGAAAAAGACATTTTAGAGATACAACGTATAAAGTCATGTTTTGATGGACCAGCACTGTCCTTTTCAAGTATCATTTAGCACCACAACTCAGTTTCTGGCAGAGATCACCCAGAGAGCCATACTAAGCAGGACATCCATGAATGAGAAAAGGCTTGAACGTGAGATGTTATCTCAGGTTTCCAGAAAGTGGACAGGGCTTAGGGGAAGGTCAGTGGCTGGCTGAGAGGTGCCAGGTAGAATAGGGGGGTAGGAGTACAGATAGAATCACAAGATCACCTTGAGGGGTTAATGCTGAATTAATAAGGAAGGGGGTGTCTCCTTGGTTTAGAGAAACCAAGGTGGCTTGAGAGACGAGACCAAGACAATATAAAATTAGTCCAAACTCATGGATTGCTGAGTAATCTTTCAAAGGACATCCTTTGTCACCCAAGTAGGTTTTCTTTCTTCTATAAAGTGTTCAGCACTCTCAGAGACTTCCTTAGCTTTTCCTGTCCTGTACAACAGAAGAACTGAGCAGCCCTGCATGGTGCTACACTCCTGAGCCCTCCTGGACCAGAACTGTCCTTTTCAAGCATTGTTTAGCATCACAGCAACTCTCTGCACAGGCTGCTGTCTCCTTCCCATCTTCCAGAGAAAGACACTCCGTCTTAAAGATGTTCCCTAACTTGTCATGAAACAAAAGTGTCAGATTTCACATTTGTAACACTGCCCCCTAATGATAAACTGTTGGTAAAAACAGAAAGGCTGTGTCTCAGCTGTAGCAAAAGGAGTAATGCCAACTTGCTCTGGAAACCATGGGGAGGCGAGTGTTTTGACGCATCCTGTTCTTTCTCATTTTTGTCCTGTGATTTCACCCTCCCTACTGTGTATCAGTGCCGGAAGGAGAAAGGTACATGTATCTTTATTAAGATAAAGGTAATCTCAATGTGCTAATGGGGATGAAGTCCATTGTTAAATTAATCATTGTCTAAATCCTCTGAGAGGTATTTACTCTTTGGATTGAGCTTTCTGAGCTGTGCATTGGGAAAATGTCAGGCAATTGGAATTAGAAAAAGCAGTTTTATGTATTTTTTAATTGAAGTATAGTCAATTTACAATGTTGTGTTAGTTTCTAGTGTACAGCATAGTGACTCAGTTATTTATATATATATTATATATTCCATTTATTATATATATATATATTCCATTTTATTTTCTTTTTCAACATAGGTTATTACTAGATATTGAGTAAAGTTCCCTGTGCTATACAGTAGGACTTTATTGTTTATCTATTTTATATATAGTAGTCAGTATCTGCAAATCCTGAACTCTCAGTTTATCCCTTCTCACCCCCTTTCCCCTTGGTAACCAGAAGTTTGTTTTCGGTGTCTGTGAATCTGTTTCTGTTTTGTAAATAAGTTCATTTGTGTCATTTTCTTTTTAGATTCCACATGTAAGTGATATTATATGGTAATTTTCTTTCTCTTTCTGGCTTACTTCACTCAATATGATAATCTCTAGATCCATCCACGTAGCTGGAAATGGCATTATTTCCACCTTTTTTATGGCTGAGTAGTATTCCACTGTGTGTGTGTGTGTGTGTGTGTGTGTGTGTGTGTGTGTGTACCACATCTTTTTTATCCAGTCATCTGGCAATGGACATTTAGGTTGCTTCCATGTCGTGGCTATTATAAATAGTGCTGCTATAAACATTGGGTTGCCTGTATCTAGCAAAAGTAGCTTTTAATTGATGAAGGCCTAAAACAAAAACTTTTTCCTAAGTAATCTAGTTCCTTGAAACTGGGCAATGGAAGGCACTATTTGTCACAAAATACTGCTAGTGAGCAAGTAAGAATTCAGTTTCCTTGACTCTTATTGGGGATGCACAGGGGCTCAAATTCTGAGAGATAACCTTGATATTCACAGGCCTGAACACAATTATCAACAAATGTGAAGGCTGAACAATGAATGACTGAATTAATGGTGTTGTCTATGTCTACATTTGGAGGATGGCTTAATTATCCTGGTTTGTTGATGTGCTGAAAACTACCATGAAGCTGCCTCCAAATATCTAGGACATGGATTTGGAGAGAAAAAAATATTTTCTCATCCGTTGAAGTAGTCATTGGTTTGAAAACCAACTGTACTAAGACACTAGTTTAAGTGTAAATAATTTTGATTAGAGAATATATGTAAAGGGGAGGAAATTTCTTGTGCCACAGAGATGACCTCTGAAAATAAACTCTTCAATTGCTCTTGTGAATAAAGGAATTGGAGTAAGAAATATGTGATTAATTAGATGTCAATATCATGCAAGCTATATAATTTTCAGCCGGCATATCACATAATTATAGAAGTTGATGCAGTTTTTCTGTAAAGACCAGAGAGGAAATGTTTTTGGCTTTCAGGACATACATTCTCTATCTTCACCAATCAGCTCTGATATTGGAGCACAAAAGCAGCCAGGGGAAATGTGGGGTAGACTGAATGTGACTGTGCACAATAAAGTTTTATTTATGGACACTGAAATGTGAATTTCATATAATTTTCACATCATGAAATATTATTGTTCTGTTGATTGTTTTGAATGTCTCAAACACATGAACACCATTCTTAGGAGGCTAAAAGACAGCATAAGCAGGTGGGTTCCTGTATAACCTGTGTGGTTAGAGTCCTAAGGTATTTTTATACCAGCAAACGTGCTGAAAATGTACTATAGATACCCCTCTGTAGAAAGCTATTTTATTTGAAGTTTCTGAAAGTTGAATTTGCTAACTCAAACATAACATTTGCTTCTTAATTCAGATTTAAATTTGATTTCTGTTTCAATTTAATTCTGTTTAAATTTCTACCCAGATCTGGGAACTGACTGATAATGATGATTATGAAATATGCAAGGTCCTTGAACTCTTCCTTTTGGCTGTTTGGATGGATCATTGTCTTTATGTTAATTAGGGCCCAGGGGACATTCAGGTGCTTGTGGAAGGCATTATCATTAGAGAAATGGTCTAGTTAAGAGCTTGTGTTGGGGTGGGGGCGTGCAGAAACCTGGGATGGTTTAAATTGCAGGGACCAGTGACAAAGAAAACCCAGTCAGTAATTATAATAAACTTCTTTCTAGGCCTGAATACAAATCCTGAGATGTGTCAGTTTTTACATTTGAATGATTCGACTCCACTCACAACAGCATACATGGTGATATGTCAACATTTTAATCCTGAATGAGTGTTAATTGGGTATTTTCATGCTGAAAGTATTTGTTACCTAAAACACTGACGTGACCTGAAGGTCTCTGATTTTTATAATTATAGAGCACACACAGGATTTCTTTCTCTAGATGTGATTGCTCTATACAGAATGGATTTGAAGTGCACACTTTAGATCACTTAATAATTCAGAACTGTAATTATTAGACTCAGAGATGACTTGGTATTAAGAATCTTACTGAATCAGCCTGTGAACAGTTGGGGGCTGGTTGGAATCTTGAACTTAAACTTAAGAAACAAAAATATCTCTCTCCTTCCTCCCTTCACTCCTTCCCCTGCCAACCCCCTGGAACAAATGTGTTGAGCGGCTGCCCAGTTGAGCACAGTGGAGCTGGGTCGCAGTGGAGAATGAGGCAGAGAGCAGTGCTTGCTCTCCCAGATCTGGAGCTGACTTCCTGGGATATCTGTTAGCTTAATAGAGTTTCCTGCTCTTGCTCACTTTTTTTGTCTTAAAGTTTGGAAGCCTCTACTGATTTCTCTATCAGAAACTATTTTGGTTGTTTTGCTTTGTTTTGTTTTAGTTTTGGTAAGATGTACATAACAAAATTTACCATTTTAACCATTTTTAAGCCTACGGTTCTGGGCCTCAGGTACATTCATTACTCTGATTCTCTGCCCCTCTCCCCCCAAGCCCTTGGCAACCACCATTCTACTTTCTGTCCCTGTGGATGTGATGGCTGTAGGTACCTCGTGTGGCTAGAACTATACAGTGTTTGTCCTTTTGTGATTGGCTTCTTTCACTCAGCACATTGTCTTCAAGATTTATAAGAAATGTGTGTTTAAAAGTTGTTGGGGTTTTTTTTTTTACTTTTCCACCTTTTAATTTTTTTTTATTTTTTAATTGAAATATACTTGATTTACAATGTTGTGTTAGTTTCTGGTGTACAGCATAATGATTCAGTCATACATATATATTCTTTTTCATGTTTTCATTACAGGTGATTACAAGCTATTGAATATAGTTCCCTGTGTTATACAGTAGGCCCTTGTTCTGGGAGGGATGGTTGTTTTTGTCTTTTTATTTTATTTTTTAATAATTTTTGTTGAAATACAGTTTACAATGCTGTGTCAATTTCTGGTGTACAACACAATGCTTCAGTCATATAGGAGCATACATATATTTGTTTTCATATCCTTTTTAAGCATAAGTTACTATAAGATATTGAATATAATTCTCTGTACTATACAGTGTTTTTAAATTTTTTTTAATTTTTAAATTAAAAATTTTAGTTTGACAAATTCACAGACATAGAAAACAAATTTATGGTTACCAGGAGGGAAGGGAGTGGGAAGGGATAAATTGGGAGTGTGAGATTCACAGCTACTATTACATATAAAATAGATAAACAACAAGTTTCTTCTGTACAGCACGGGGATCTATATTCAATATCTTGTAGTCCCCTATATAATGAAAAAGAATATGAAAAAGAATATATGTGTATATGTATATGACTGAAACATTATGTGTACACCAGAAATTGACACATTGTAAACCAACTATACTTCAATTTAAAAAATAATAAAAAATAAAATAACATGAAAAAAATTTTCGTTTTAATTCTGTCAGGGTAAAGCTCTTATCTCAAGAACAACAGTGTTCCTAATTCCTTTAAAATTGTATACATTTTAATGTTGACTGAATCACCAAGCGACGTTTTCATTTTAGCCTTCCTCTAGCCAAACAATGGAAGGCTTTATTGTTTGAAAACCCTTGAGTATTACCGTCTAACTATGAAAATCAAAGCACCCTCTTTGCATGGGAGTAAAGAACTATTTTGAGGGTGGTCCTGCTTTTAAATAATTTTTCCAAATAAATAAGAACTTATTCATTAGAAAAACTAACTTTTGTAGGTTATTTTTAGAGAAAGATGTATCTGACTAGTCAATTTTTTAGATCACTAAGGAAAGTTTTGTGAATAGGAAAATAAATAATACTCCAGCTGGGGGAAGTCCCACTTTTAGAAAATTTGAAGACTTTTCTCCACACAGCCCCCATGCAATCCAAATTTTCTATTAATTAGCACATTTCCGCGCTACAGTTTCCCTCCCTCTCATGGTGGGCGGCCTTCCTCCTAAGCATCCCCAGAAGCCAGTCTTCTCTGAAAGTAAAAAGAAGTAAGACCAACAGAGTTGTTAATCTTCACTGCTGAGACCTCACACACAGCGCCCGCTGGGGAAATTACATTCTTGGCTTCTGTCCTTTGGTTGTGTCATCAGGAGTAACAGGTAGGAGCCCCCACCTCTCCTACCTAATAAAAGGTTCATTTTTACTGGGATTTAATTGCCTACAGAGGCTGTAATGTGGAGGGCCAGAGTCGTGCTGGTGAGCCTTGCCTTCATGAAATATGTGCTTCACATGAACACGAATAAATCCTGAAGAATGTTGTTCCCGAATGATGTGCCTTTGTGATGGGTTCACCCAGAGCACTGAAATCCTGCTGGCCACAGGCAGATAGGATCTGCCTGATCCAAGGATCTCTCTGGACAGTCTTTGGAAACATTCTTAGTTCTCCCTGGGAATCACAAAAGGATAACTTGAAAAGGATTGAACTGTCTTTACGGAGTGAGACTTTCAGGCATTTTTAGCCTATCATCCTCAAAAAATTATGTATGATTATAAATAATATGTAATGGGGTTCTGATGTTAATTTGTGCTTTTCAACTTATTGAAGAAGGCTAAAACTCTTAGGGAAAGAAAGAAAGAAAAAAGATCATGTCCAGCCTCAATGTGGATCTCTTGTGTTCTAGCATTGTCCAGAGTTTGCCAGATTTTTTGGAAGGACCATCTCCCTGGGTAGGCTCTGCAAGTATACATCACCCCAGGAACACTTTTCCTCTCTGCTTAATCGCAGTTCTCTCTTCCTCTGTAGGGAAGATTCCTTGTTGAATTTGTTTGGTGTCTTTCTTCTGTATTTTCTCAGGCCATGGGATGGCGCAGGGACTGTTTGACTCGTGATTGGATGCCCCATTGGCAGGAAATAGAGATGCTATCTTATTTGCTAAACAATCCATGGAACACTCACTGAGGCCACAGAAGTTATCTTTGAACCCATTTAACACCCCGTATCACCCAGAGTTTGATATGACAGACATGCACTTTGTTCATTTATCTAAGAATACTTACTGAGCACCTGCCATGTGCCTGGGTGGTTGCTGGGTAATCAGCTAGGAGCAGAAGCTCCAGATCAAAATAATAACTAATGACAAAATGAAGTCTCTGGCACTGTGTTGGATGCACTCCTGCTGGGTCTGGGGCAAAAGGACCAAGGGAGGGCCCCACAGTGCATACCTTTCTGATGACTGAGGCATCTGAATTAGAATTATCCTTGAAGATTTACGTGGAAACGTGGAAGTGGGGAGAGAGCCCCCACGTCTCATTAGGCTCTGTCAAGGTCCATGATGTGAGTGGACAGCCAAGCCTATGCATTCAAGCTCCTGTTCATCACAGTCCTCTCAGCAGGGGTGCTCTTGGCCACCCCTGGGTCCAGGAGTGTGCACACAGGGGTTGGGGAGGTGGGTAGTGTATCCTGAGAAGGATGAATGTGAGAAGAGGTCCAAGGAGTCCTAAGAAACAGGCTCATTGGCCATTAGACCAGGGAATTCCAGGGTCTCTGGTACCCAGACCATAGAGAGCTACCTTGTATAATATGGTAGCCATTAAAGAACTTTTGTGTTATTTACCTCTGTAACATCTCTCCCTCACTAGTATGTAAAGGCCCCCAGTCTTATCTTCTTCCCAGATGTATACACTGGTGCTGGCGATGCAGAAGTGAAAAAATAATCCCTGCCCTCACCATGGATGTTACATTCTAATGTATGTTTATGTCAGGGAGGAGGCGATAATAGCATTTCATTGTACAGCATATTAGATGATGGTCATGTAAATGACATGGAAGGCATAGCAGGTGTATCTTTGGTTTGGAATGCCTGAGTCTGGGGTCTGTTTTAAGAGGAGAAGCATCTGTCATGGAGCACACACGTGCTGTAGCAGGCTTGGAAACAGTGTCACCAGGCCATAGTGCAGGGGTCACCCGGCCAGCAGTCACCAGGTCTTTTCTAATCTTTACCAAACTCTCTTCTTACCAAACTGTCATTTTGCCCCATTTGATGGAAATTTTAGCATTGTTGAAGTTCATTATGCTTTTAAACTTAAAGTATGTATTTTCACGTGTCTTGTCCCTTCGGACTGCTGTTCCAAAATACTACAAACTGAGTGGCTTACAAACAACAGAAATTCCTCACAGTCCTGGAGGCTGTTAGTCTGAGATGAAGATGCAGAGTCTACTTTCTGGTTCACAGACAGCATCTTCTCACTGTGTCCTTGTTTGGTAGATAGGGGGGTAAGGGAACTCCCTGGGGTCTCATTTACAAGGACACTAATCTCACTCATGAGGGCTCCATCCTCAGGCTCTCTTTAACTTCCCAAAGCCCTCCCTCCTAATACCATCACCTTGGGGATCCAGTTTCAACATATGAATTTGTGGGACACAGGCATTCAGTCTGTGGTACCATGTATTGAATATTTGCAATTAAAATATGCTTTCGTATTTGTGAGACAGGAAATATACAAATTGCTTTTTGCCAACCGTATATGCCCAGTGTTTCACTAAACATTCTTAACACAGTCTAGATTTTCTAACATTAGCAATACATTAATACAACCAACAGCACATCTCCAGCTAATCAATCTGAAATTTTCAGCATACTTCTAAACATAACTTTGTATGAACCAGATTGTCTCTAGTTCTTAAATCACTTCCTGAAGGTAGACTGGCTGTATAAAGGATGTGTGCTATTTTAGGTCAGTAGGGTACTTTGTGGTGCTTTATTACCGAGTTCTCCATACCATTGTCCCTTTTCCAGCCAACTCCCCGATCCTGTAGCCTATTTTTAATATTAAATCTCTCTGAACCAAAGTCATATCTTCCTGGAAGGTTAGACTTTTAGAGCAGTTTATTAATAATTTATTACCAAGTTACTGAGTCATTTGGCCTCCTTAAATAGCTAACCTAGTACCAAAAAGATTATTTAAGCAGTCATATGAGAAAAGCCCAATGTTTCTGTGGAAACTTAATCATTTTAATACACTGTCTACAGACAATTACAGAGAAATGTAATTCTTTAAAATGTTAACGTTTCATGCCGAAGTCTTTTTCTTTTAATTCTTGTTTCTTACCTGATATAATTTCTGCATCAACATGTACTCTATTTCTTCTTCTTCTTTTTTTAAATGTGCATAAAGAGTTTTTCAGAAGATCCAGAGTTTGCTTTCCTTCCCCACATGTAAAATATCATCAGGGTGAAATCAATGAATCAGGGAAAATATGTATCTGCAGACCCTCTTTTCTGCAACACCAAAAATATTTTCAGAGTATTTTGTTAGACATTTCAACTGCAACAAGAAAGAACTTTTTACTTCTACTCACAAAATTGACCCCAATTCCAAAAAAAAAAAAAAATTCAACTTAGCAACTCCGCAATTAAAAAAATAGTAATAATGAATCCAATTCTATATATTTTGTTATTTTTGTGTGCTCCCAGTATTTTTACATAATGAATGTATGTTTTTATAGAAATGATTCAGGATTTTTAATTTATTTTTACCAAATATGATCATCATTAAAATTTGCCAATACCCTTTAGTCTCTGTAACTATTATTAAGGTTGTGTAATAATTTAAGTGTAATAATCTAACAATAATTTAAGAATTTCTTAAAGATAGGTCCCAGAAGTGAAGTCATTTAAGATACCTATTAGTCTAGATACAAACAAAAAGAACTTTGTTTTCCCAAAGGGTTGTACAAAAGTAAAGAAAAAAAATTCAAGGGAATTTTAGGGCAATGAAATTATTCTGTGTGATATTATAGTGGTGGCTACATGTCATTATGCATTTGTCAAAACCCATAGAATATACATCAAGAGTGAACCCTAATGTAAACTATGGACTTTGGTGGATGATAATGTGTCCCTGTTGGTTCATCAATTGTACCAAATATGCCACACTGATGAGGGATGTTGAGGGAAGGGGAGTATATATGTGTGAGTGGGGAGGGCCATATGCAAACTCTCTGTATTTTCTGCTCAATTCTGCTGTGAACCTGAAACTGCTCTAAAAAAAAATAGTCTATTAATAAAAAAAGAAAAGTAAAGTAAAACAAACAAGCAATCAAGATGTGAAAGCATTAAATTTAATGTATCCTTTGTGAATTGATACTTTGCAAATCTATCCATGGTGAACTGGTACTTTGCAAAGCGTACTAATCTCATGAGGTAGTGTTGTTGTATTTAGTGAGGCTGAACACTTTTTCCAGATGCTAGTGACCAGTTGATTTTTCGGTGAATCTTGTGTCCATAACTTTTCTCTGTTTGTGTTTATTGATCTCTTACTATGTTTTGCATCAATTAGTACAACCTTTGCATGTGCAAAGTAAAGTTTACAGGGTAAAATATTTAAGGACTGAAGCCATAGCATTTTGCACTGCTCTGTGGTTCCCCAGAGGACACATGCGATAACTATCCTTTAATGTCTGTGGACTGAGTGTTCATTGCTATCCGGGAGAATTTTCCCTGGAAGGCAGGAGCTAGCATTCATTGTTTGATGGTTCTGCCACTCAAGAAAAGGCTCACAGCTGGACATGTAGTCTTTGGGTGTGACCTTTATTTAGCAGTAGAGAGCCTGTTAAGATGTTCCAGAGTTGTATATCTGTCATCATATTTTTAAAATATATTATCCAAAATTACTTGAAGAAATGTCTTTCTCCTGTTCTGGCTTGATTTTTTTAAACATTCCATCTTACTAGAAGTCATATGTATAGTCACTTTTTTTTTCTGCTGTGAATTTAAATTCTAACCTCATAGGGCTGGCAGGGGTAGTGTATGAGATGTGTCAGTAAACAGTCGCAGAATATGTCAGATTTACAATGTATTTTCAACCACCGATAAGAGAATTTTCGAGAATTTTCAAGAATATTCTTTCTAGTAGCTTTGATTTAGTGTACTCATTTTGCAGAGGGGAAATTCGCCTGGGGAATATTTACATGTCTTGCCTGTGGCTACACAATGAGTCATTGGCAGTTTTAGGACTGGAAATTTAAGTCCCTGGAATGAGGAAGGGTAATTAATGGGGAAAGAAGCTTCATCAAAAATCAGCTTTGATCATGTTTTCAAAATATGAAATCTCTCTGACACTTGTTGGAAAAAAAGGATACCATGTGAATTTTAAGTAAAATGACTTTTTTTTAGTAGCTTGCATCTTATAGAATATGTTTGTTTAATCAACACGTGTTTATAGAGCATGTATTCTGTGCCAGACACTATTCTAGGCACTTGGGATAAATGAGTGAACGGAATGTTAAAAAAAGAAAAATCTCTGCTCTCATGGATGTTAAACTCCAGTAAAGATAATAAGTAAATTGTATTTTAGGTTAGAAGGTAAAAGCACTGATTAAAAAAAAAAAAGTAGAACAGAGTAAGTGAGATTGGAGACACCGGAGGGCAGTAGGGGTTGCAGTTTTAAATAGGATGATCAAATAAATCATTGAGAAGGTGGCGCCAATTGAGGAAAGACTTGAAGGAAGTGGCCTTGGTGCGGAAATCTAGGGAGACAATCTTTCCGGTGTCTTTGAGGAGCATCAGTGCGGCTGGAGCAGAAAGAAGGAGGTTGTGTTGGGCGGGCGGTTGAGGGAGGGGGTAGGAGATGAATGAAGAGGGGATATGAGCCAAGGAGACTCCAAAGGAGCAGCCAGTGGGTAAGAGAATGACCAAATGAGAGTTATTTCTTGGAGGCAACCTTGAGAAAGTGAGTAAAAGGACAGGGAGTGATATTAACCAGGCTAAATGCTCCCGATAGGTTAAGTAAGGTGAGCACTGAGAATTGGCCATGGGATTTAACCATGTATCACTGATGACCTTGAGCAGTCCAGGGAGACTGGTGGGAGAGGGTAGGCTTCAGAGAGACCCAGAAAAGGAGAATTGAAGTGAGTATGGGCAACTTCATTTAGATTTTTTTTTTTTGTTTTTTTGTGGGGTTTTTTGCTTGTTCTTTTCTTTTCTTTTCTTTTCTTTTCTTTTCTTTTCTTTTCTTTTCTTTTCTTTTCTTTTCTTTCTTTTGTTTTCTTTTCTTTTCTTCTCTTTTTCTGCAAAGGAGAGCAAAGAAATAGGGTGGAAGCTGGCAGAGAGAATGATGTCCAGGGGAGGTTCTTCAGTGGAGGGAAATCGCAGCATGTGTGTGTGCTGAGGAGAATAATTCAGTAGAAAGAGTAAAGGTAGTAACGTCCACTCAGAGCTTCTGGCAATATCCATACCCTTCCTGAATTCCTACACCAGAAATTTCCTACGTGTGATTCATTCAGTCTTTTTCCGTCATTTAATTTAATATTATTCATCAATATTTTGAGAACATTCAACTCTCTTGGGCCACTCTTTTTCTACTTCTTTTTTTTTTTTTTTTTTAATTTCATCTCAGATTTTCATTTATTTATTTATTTATTTATTTATTTATTTATTTATTTATTTATTTATATTATTGGGAGGGGAGGTAATTGGGTTTGTTTGGAGGAGGTACTGGGGATTGAACTCTAAGCATGCACTCTACCACTTGATCTATACCCTCCCCACATTGTTCTACTTCTTGTGTATTCATTTCCATTCTCATGAATAAAAAATAAATGTTTTTAAGAAATTATATTACCAGGAAAAATACTTGTCAGCTGTCACCATCAGTAAATATATATTGTAAGCCTGAAAACCTCCCCCAGCACACACACACACAGTTATAATTATGAAGGGAAATTATTCATCTTATGCCTGAAATCCCAAACTTGAAACAATATTAGATTTCTCATCTAATTTTAACTTTGTCAGAATTGTTGACATTGTCACATTTTGCAAATACTGGACAGACACTCTTCCATAAAACATAAACAGCTATCATACCCTCACCTTGAGGAATAATTTAATGATAATAGTGTTTTAATATATTACTCTTTTTTAATTTTTTTCCTTCCAGTTTTATTGAGATATAACTGATACACACTGTGTATTTTTGGCGGGGAGGAGTGGTGGCAGAGGTAATTAGGTGGTTTTTTGTTTGTTTGTTTTTAATGGCGGTACTGGGGATTGAAACCAGGACTTCGTGCATGCTAGGCAAGCACTCTACCTCTGAGCTACACCCTCCCCCTCTTAATATATTATTCTTAAAAATATATAAATTGGTCACATCTCTGAGCCTTGGACCAATGATTTATACTTTTTAATAACTTTAGTTTCAGTGCTGAAAACTAGCAACTGTTTCTATTGAGCTGAAAGAAGATGCTTGGATTCCAGCCAGCCTCAGGCAAGATTAGTTGCCAAAGAGGCTACCGAAGGCCACCTTGCCAAAGTCATGTTCATTTTCCGGGAAGAGAGGAAGACTTAAATAGCTGATTTCTTGACTTCATTGTTTTCCTATTCTACTTATCTGCTTTCCATTGTAGATAAGTAGTGAAAAGAATGCTTTACAAAAAGAAAAAAGAAAAGAAAAGAAAAGAATGCTTTACAATTTTGAGATACGGGGAAGGGAGGAAAATTCCAGGGTAACAGGCAACTCTTTGAATCCTTCCTTTCACAAAACTGCATTACACTGATGAATGAGAAATTATCTGTTTCATTGTACCTTCATTGTGCCTCTGGGGGAGATAAAATTTGAGAATCTGTGAAGATGTGTGTGTGTGTGTAACAGAGAGAAAGGGGGTAGAGAGAGGGAGAAGGGTGAGGGACTCACTTCAGCAAAGATGGAGCTAAAAACTTGGAAATCATCACAACACTTTACAACCTTTAGAAATGGCTATATGTGTGCCTGACAGACAGAAAAAGATATGTTTTCTGTTAATAGACACATCAGTTGCATGCAGGGATTTGTTCTGACTTTTATTTTTATGAGCTGATGCAGGCATGGAACTTAAATTCAGACTGCTTAAAGCTGACTCTGCCCTCCATCAATTTTTAGTTTTGTGACCTCACTCAGGTAACTTTACTTCCCGATAGCCTCAGTTCTTTTCATCAGTGAAAATGGAGTGATGAAATTATATATCGCTGGTGAACCAGCCTAGCACAGCGCAAGCATTCACTAAAAATTAGCAATTATTATTATCACTCATCTTTATAGTCTAACCTTAATAAATTGATGGCTCAGATTATTAACGTAATATGGAGCAAACCCAAAAATATACACTGACTTTAGCCTTTATGAGATTGTCCTGGATTTAGAAGGTAGAAAAATCGGAGAACTCTGTTTAAACCTCAAGAAGACACAATTTCCCTGAGTGCAGAATTTACGGACAACTTAAATGTCACTTTTTTTTTTTTATTATGATAACATTTATTGAACTAACATTTAGTGAGCATGTCTACATACACTTTGTATATAATAACTCATTTAATTCTCACAACAACTATATGAGGTGGGGACTATTACTGTCCCATTTTTAACTAATGAAAAACACGGGAGACAGAGAGGTTAAGTAACTTGGATAAGTCACACAGCTGCTAAGCATCAGAGCTAAGCTCCTAACCACTTACAGCAGTGGTTCTCCTTGGACAGCAACATCAGCGTCATCTGGGAACTTGTTAGAAATGTTACATGCCACTTCTGATTAAGAAAATCAAACATCCATAAGGAGTTTTTCTGTGGTGTGATGAAAAGGATCCCCAGAATCCATATTCCGGGTGTGCCTGAGTGTGTATTTACCTGGGGAGTGAAAGAGAGGGGAAAAGGGAGAAGGTTTAAATAAATACTCCTGCAAAAGTAGCCCATGAGTGACACTGATCTCTGAGCATTGCTTATCCTCAGGACCTTAGCATATGCTGTTCCCTCTTCCTGTACATCTCTCTTCTCAACACACACCAAGGCTAATTTGTTTTTTTCTTTACCTTTTGAGATATTTCAACTTAAATATCATCTCAGATTGTCATTGTATCTTCCTGACCCCAGCATTTAACTTAGAATTATGGCACTAATGGTTCCAAAGTAGTTAGTACTCAGTACATGCATGTGGTTGGTGTTTTGGTTTTGTTTTATTTTGATTTGTTTTGTTTTTGGCAAAATTTAATCTCTTCATCAGTGCATAGGAGAGTTACACAAAGTTTATAACTTTTCCTGTGCTCTTGAGAAAATTAAAGCTAATATTTTAGCTTTTACTTAATTATAACAGGGATGAACTTGCATAGATTTATCACTATCAAGTCTGTTAATATTTTCAAGTTAAGCCACATGGCAGGCCAGTCACATCTGAGATTTTCGTGATCGGATGGATTTGAGTAGTAATTTTGTGACATTTGCAAAGCAAGGTATACAATATTAATAAAAATGGGCTTCATCTCAATGGTCCGTGTCATTTTTGAATTTTTTGAGTCAGGAATGCTCATTATCAGTAGACAGGTGATGATTTTGTTTCTGAAGAAACCAACAAAGCAGGGGTTAGCAATCAATTTTCTCAGAGAGATCCAGATGTCTTCCCAGGAACAAAAGTTAATTCTTCTAAACTGTGAGAAGAGATGACAGTGTGTGAAATGAGAGAATCACCTTCTCAGCCAATATGAGCAGATGGTACAAGACAGAACCCTTTCCTCTTGGTCCTTGGCCTCAGAAGTCTCCCATTTTACTTGTTTTCTAAATATGTGGGTCTGACCAGCATGGCAATGAAGTGTCTCTCTATCCCTGGAAGGTGAAGGTGAGGAGGAAACAACTGAAGTCCAGTGTGCCGTTGACTTAACATAGTTATATACATGGGGATTCCCATTCATCAGTCCTATACATTTGAAGCCTTGAGTATTCTGGATGGGGCACAGATTTGCCTAGCATCAAGGTAGCCTTGGGTTACTATGAGAAATTGATTTTGCACAAGAACATTGCTTTAGGCTTCATGTGAAGATTTCATACAGAAACTGATGACCCATTTGGGGTCCAAGATGCCAGTCCTCAATAGCTTATGACTCTTATCCTTTTGGCTTTTAAGAGAAAAAAAATACAAGAATAGTCAAGAGAAAGGATCCTGGAAATATAAATGATGGATAACAGTAGTATACAGCATCAAACAGGCAAATTTTATAAATACAAAGGAAAAAGCGTTAAAGAAAAAAGGTGATGCTTTGTGTGTAAATCTTTGACATAAGTTGGAAAAAGACAGAAATTAAAGAGTAGATAGAGGCGTAAATTGATCCAATTAAGTAAAGTGTCCTATAAGCAAAGAACACATGTTTGGAATGAGAGTCCTGAGGGTAAAAGTGAGTGATCCCAGGTGAGTTATTGGGAGACATTAGGTGCAAATCGCATTTGGAAGAAGGCCTGTGCGGCTACGAACTTCCCTCTTGGGACAGCTTTTACTGCATCCTAGAGGTTTTGTACGGTTGTGTTTTCATTGTCATTTGTCTCAAGGTATTGTTTAACTTCCTCTTTTTTATTTTTATTTTTTAATAGAGTTGGTTTACAATGTATTCATTTCAGGTGTACAGCATAGTGATTCAGTTATACATATGTATTCCTTTTTATTTTCTTTTTCATGAGAGACTATTGCAAGATATTGAATTTAATTCCCTGTGCTGTACAGTGGGACTTTGTTGTTTGTCTGTTTTATTTACAGTAATTTGTATCTGCAAATCCCAAACTCCCAGTTTATCCCTCCACCCCTCTATCCCTCCACCCCTCCTTTCCCCCCTGGTAACCATAAGCTTGTCTTCTATGTCTGTGAGTCTGTTTCTGTTTTGTAAATAAGTTTGTGTCTAATTTCCTCTTTGACATCATCATTGACCCACTGGCCTTTTAGTAGCATGTTGTTTGGTCTTCATGTAAAAGTCCCCCACCCCTCATTTCTCTTTCTGTGGTTGATTTCTAGTTTCATGCTGCTGTGGTCAGAAAAGATACTTGAAATAACTTTTATCCTCTTAAGTTGGTCGAGGCTCGGTAAATTGCATTTTGGAACTGGTTGGTGAAGAAGGTGTAGGAAAGGAATTATGTGATGTACCTGCCAGGACAAATACTACAGAAGTTCAGCTAATCACACTGAAGGAACCCGAGAGATCAAGAGTACGTCTTGTGATGAACTTCTCCTGGACTTATGGAAATGCCTGCCAGCTGTTCTGACTGAAGACTACTTGAGGCAGAACGACGCAGAAAGTCCATATGGTACCAAAGGCAAAAGCTTAATTAGATACATCACTTCTAACTGCATAAATCCACACTCCTGGGAGGAAGGAGATTAATTGTAAAGCACATGTTGGGAGGGTGACTTTCAAAAATGCAAGAACTCTGGAGGCTAAACCATGCTGCTATTTAATAGTGACTATCTTTGGGTGAGGGAGTTTAAAGTGAAGGCTGTTTGTCCCTCTTTCTACAGTGGGTACACGTAACATCTATAATGAAAAATATTTTGAAAGTGTGTACAGTCACAGATCCAAGGAATAAAGTCATGTGGCTCCTTCTGTATGCTACACTAAACTTTAGTTTGTAGTCACTGATGTATTGTAAAATTGTTGAAGGTCAGTGTATTGTTGCAAATATTTAAAAGACCATTGACAAAACTCAATGTAGAGAGTTTTTAAAAACTGTTTAATGATTTAAACCTGGAAAGAGGTTTCAAAATGACTGTGTAATTAAAAGCTACACCTGATGATTAGCAAAAGACTTTTAAAATCTTATTTTGTTCAAAAGGGAATGAGATCCTGTGTTTGGCTCTTGCTCTTGTTATGAGGTTCTTAAAGACAGAAACTTTGTATCCTCACTGAGGTGTGCCCTGAACTTGTGGCAGGGTGATTTTCCTTTTTGTTTTTTGTTGTTGTTGTTTGGTGTGGGGGGTAAACTAGGTTTATGTATTTATTTTTTAACAGAGGTACTGGGGGTTGAACCCAGGACCTCGTGCATGCTAATAAGCAAGTGCTCTTCCACTGAGCTATACCCTCCCCACTTGATTGGGTTTTAAATGCCAACACTTGTGATGATGGGGCCTGAAGTCCTTTGTGGGATATAATTGTGCTTCCTGGTAATTTTCTACTGTGCTGGTCCCACTACAGGTAATCCTCTGGGAAGATCAGGTATCCCCTAGCATGTGTGTTGGCGTAGAAAAACTCATCTCTTCCTTGTGAATTTTGCTGAAATTTGGAATGTGTTTTCTATCCCCCATGCATTTTACATTCACTTCATAACTATATAAGCAATCTCCTTATTAATTTGTGTTATGATACCACAGTGGGGGTGCATTCTATCTTTTTTGTGAGGGGGAGATAATTAGGTTTATTTATTTGTTTATTTTTTAGTGGAGATCCTAGGGATTGAGCCCAGGACCTGGAGCATGCTAAGCATGCACTTTACCACTGAGCTATACCCTCCCCTCTTCATCTACAACTTTTATTCTCAAGCCTCTGTTCTACTATATTTTCTAGCATTTATGTCATGAAGACTGGTCTTAGCCCAGAAATGAGAGGAAGAGGAGAAGGGAGGAAGGAAGACAGGAAAGGAGGGAGAGAGGGAGGGATGGAGGCAAAGGAAGGAAGATTTTCTTAAGAATGCCTTTCTTTCATTTGCGTGTGACTTTTACAAAATAATCCCCACCACCACCACACTCAGACTCAGACAAAAATGTAGTTTGGAATGCAGTGATAGAATTTTATTTTCCTCTGAGAAACCTGGAAGTGTGTATTTCTTCCTAAATAAAATAAGTAATCCCATTAGAACAGAAATGAATAAGTATCTTTCCATCTCAAGCCTCAGTCACTTTATTTATAAGACGTTTGGGCTAAATTGTTATGTGAATCTTAACTCGAGCTAATAAATCAGCCAAGCTTTGAAATTTCTTTATAATTACGGTGATAAGAATTCCCACTGTTGTTTATTTCAGGGACTTTCTCTGGAAGGGTAGTTTCTCAGTTGGAGAAGCAGTTCAAAGTCATTTTGAGCTCTGTGAAACTCATTGCTTAGCGCTCTGATTACTTTCACACCCTAATTAAATGGTCGAATCTCTCTCTTGCATCTTGTTTAGGAAGTCACAAGCAATCACGAACAGTCTGATACTAGGATTGATGAGCATTATTTAATTTCTGTTGCCCAATAATGTATATAATATTTACTAGCTATGAATTGTCCTATGACATAAGATATACTTCCTGCCACAAAGTAATGGAAAGAGATCAGTAAATGAAAAAGAAAAAGGGGGGAAAAAGAGAGAGATTACATGTTTCATCTTGGAGAGAATGTTTCATCTGAAACAGAAACATGCTACACACCCCATGTGCCTGTTTCTATAGAACCAAAAAGCCCTTTCCAGCTGTTTACATTTTAGATGCAAAATGGCAATTTGACATAGACTAACAGTGTGATGTGAGCATCTGCGTAAAAAGGCTACATATGGAGCATGCCCAGTGCGGGGAGAGCGTCCTCCGCCCTTCCCCTCCAGATCTCTGTAGATAAGGCTTGAACTTTGCACTTGCAAATATCAGTGCATACATTTTGCACTAGGTGGGGTTGTTTTTTGTTGTTGTTGTTTTTTTTTTTTAAGGTTCTCTGACAACTAATTTCTTTTCCCAATCCAAGAGCAGGGCAGAAAAGAGGGTAATAAGATGCATTAAGTTTAGGGCGAGTTTGATGCCTGTGTTTGAATGCAGTTGAAGTGTTCTTTATTTTTAAAGCAATAGAAAGCATTCGAGTGTTTGTTTCCTCTCCCCACTGGAATGGGAGAGTAAGAATCTCCTTGGATTGGAGTCCTCCGGGATAGGAAGTGAAAGCCCCGGAGGCAGAGACGGAGGAGAGGGGTTTGCCCAGAGCATGGATAGGAAACGAGAAGGGCTTCTGCAGGGCTCAGCGCGCACTGAGGATCTGCGCCCGGGGCTGCAGCTGCGGACGAGAAAGGCGCTGTCTGGCTAATGAAGGCCACCTGGATCAGGCTTCTGAAACGCGCCAAGGGAGGAAGGCTGAAGAATTCGGACATCTGTGTAAGCTCACGGGCTCTCCTTTGCGAGAGACGTTGTTTGGTCGTTGTTTCAGCTGCTGTTGCAGTGAGGGCTGTCTGGGGCTGGTGCGATTAGTAATACGATCCCGATTGCCAGAGAAGGGAGCGGGAGAGAGTCCTGAAATCTCCTGGGCTCCCTTTCCTTTGCTGTGATTTATTGCCATCGGCGGGATCCCCGGGCAGGTGTTTTTCTGTAGACAGCTTTTGTGAAATATCTATTTAAAGGGATTGAAAAACGTGTTGCTTAAAGACTGAGCGGAGCTGGCGGCCGTGGTCTTCCAGTTTCGTCAGAGGAGGTAGCAGGTGACTACAGAGGTACAAAAGGATGCTTGAGATGAAAGTGGGAGCCCTCTAGGCTCGTGACATTGCAGAGAGTTCACGTTTATAACGCGTTAGACTTGCCTTTTATTATTTTTTTATTAGACTGTCTTCTTTCGAATTATAAATTCCTGCCTTAGCGTGTAGGCTGTTCTCCAAGCTCTCCTTGAAACCCAGCAGTGTCCTTCCTACACTGCACCACGGGGCTCGCTTAATTATACAAGAACTTGTTCTGGCTTCCAGAAAGGCCGGTCGTGGGAGCCTCAGATTGGGGAAGGAGTGGTAACTTGGAAGGACTCGTAACCAGGAAAGCGCACTCTCCCAGGGAGTGGTCTGCAAACCAGAGTGTGGTTGGTGTGGCTGGTTTGCCCCCCGGAGCGGGCTGTTTTCTCCTCTTTTCAGGAATGCAGAGCTCAGTCTAGGAAGCTGATTGCCGTCTCTTCCAATGCCGCGCGTCTTGGGTGGGATCGCTTTTTAAAATGTCCGTTTTCCTCTCCAGGGTTCGGCAGACTCCTACACCAGCCGTCCATCCGATTCAGATGTTTCTCTGGAGGAAGATCGGGAGGCAGTGCGCAGAGAGGCAGAGCGACAGGCCCAGGCCCAGTTGGAAAAAGCAAAGGTAGAACCGTTCCTTCCCCCGCCCGGCTCTGGGCAGATGGTGCCGGGGTCCTCGATGGGTCACCTGCCCAAGTTCCTGCCCACCTGTGTGTTGCCTCTCTTACCGTTTCTCACTGTCTGGCTGGAAAGAAGTGCAAGAAATGAAATATATTTTCTTCCCTCAGTAGAAAAAGGCAGTGTGATAAGAGTGGTCTTGCCTTTTATGTTGTTTTCTAACCCGAGTAACTTGTTTCTGTGGGTGGATGGTTTATTTAGACAGGCAAAAATGATCCCTGAATATACAAAGAAGAAAAATTGCTTCTAATCTCAAAATGACTTTAATTCAGCTTTTTCAGGAAACCATTGCTCTGCTTAGGAAAACAAAGTTTCTTCAAGCTAATGTTTATTTTCTTAGATTTGAACCATCTTTTCCCCCAAATTTTACACCCTAGGTGTTTTATATAATAGTATTTCTCTTACAGTTTAAAAAAAAAATAGGTTGCATTATGCTTTTCAAGAATAAAGCCAGAAAAGATTTTATTAATTAAAAACGTTCCTTCTCATGGAACACTTTTCTTCTCCATCCCATAATAATGAAGTGCATATATATGGAAGGGGGACTGGAAATCAGACATGAAATATGTAACTAGAGAATTGAGCTGAGACTTTCATTTCACTTGTAATGATTTGGATTCTTTTGCCCATGTACTCATCCAAATAGCAGCTGTTTCTAAAACATAGATTGTGGTTCAAGTTGAAGGTGCCTTCATTTGTGTGATGTTCGGTAACTTCTAAATGAACGTATTTTAACACAATCATCAGTTTTCTTTTGCGAAAAATGACTGCTTTGAAAAAAGAGTGCTGTGTTGATTTTGCTAAAAAAAAAATTGAGGGTAACATTAGAATACTTCTGCTGGCTGCTTCATCTCTGAGATGAGTAAAATCTCTGTGTGTTGCTATGGGAATCGTGGCTTGGAGATTCTGGTTTGAATGCATGGACAGCCCTTATGTAATATTCATGACCTCTAGCACAGCTGCCATAGTGGTTTGCAGAGGAGCTGCCAAGGGACCTTGACTTTAAAAAAAAAAAAAAAAAAAAAAAAAAAAGCGGCACTTCCATGCATCAAAACAATGTTCTCATCTCAGCGGGCAGGGAAGTCAGCTCCAGGTGAGACACCGTCTTGACTACAAGACAGCTCACAAATGGCAGAAGCAGGGAACTGATAAAGCAAGGTGTGGTCCGGTTGCCATCCATTAATCTACTCTACGGAAGTTAACCACAGAAAGATGATGTGACCATATGGATGAAACTGGGGGACGTGTGCCAAGTGAAATAAGCCAGTCACAGGAGGACAAACACTTTATGATTCCACTGATATGAGGTATCTAGAGTAGTCACACTCATAGAAGCAGAGAGTAGAATGGGGGTTGCCAGGGGCTGGAAAAGGAGAAAATGGGGGCGATGCTATTCAACAGCTAGAAGGTTTCAGTTATGCAAGATAAACAAATCCTAGAGATCTGCTGTGCAACATTGGGCCTGTAGTTAATAATCCTGTTACTGTACACTTAAAAAAATTATTAAAAGGATAAATTTCTTGTTAAATGTTCTTACTACAATAGGAAAATTTTGAAGTTGAAATTAAATAATGCATGACTAGTGAAGTTAATTGCCCCAAATTTGCAGCATGGCTACTATATATTGCAATTTAGAATCTGACTTCTATATTCTGTGTTTTGCACAAGGGTGCAAAGAAAAGTCAAGAAAAAAAAAATAACAGTTTGTATTCCAGAAGTAAGAGTGTTTTATTTGCACTCATTTATTCATGTGATTTTTCACATACCAAAATTAAACAGTTTCGCAGGTTGCTGTCACATGATTGTACAAGCCAATGTCTTGTAGGTTCGCTTTTCATAAACCCCAATTTAGTTATCTGATGGGTGCATTTTTGTCCTGGACTACTGTAAGTCCTGAATTCAGTGACACAGTGGCATAGAACTTTTAAATATCTTTCAACTCAGTATAGATCATAACGTTCCTAAATCAAACCAGATTCGTGTTCTTTGTCATACAGACTAAAAAGTTTATAATTACAAGGGAAGTAGAAGATGAAAGAAAATGAAGAGAATTTAAAACAAAGGCAGACTAATTGAAGGGCTATACCTTACGCTTAAGGAAAATAGTTTATTTATATCTATTTTTCTTTAAAATTAGGTCAGTATCTTAAACCTTGTGGATATATTCAAATGAGTAACAACAGGGCGAAGGAGAATTTGACTATGTTCTGAGAGAAGATAAAAAGAGTAGAATTTCGGTTTATTTTGTGTTAAAATCATTGTTTGGTAAGTCTAGTTTATTCTGATGTTCTTGAAGAAAGAATACAAAAGAAGGATGGTAGCTGGGTCATTCATGAGGCTATTTAATCTATTGTCCTCCACCAGTCTATCATCATGCCTTTGTGGGACCTATTTCAAAAGGAACCCCTAAAATTCAAAAATAAGTAAAATCATTATTTACTTTTAAGATAGTTTAAAACACATTTTCCATCCATTTTGGAAGACTCAAAACTTTTCTACATTTATTTTGCAACTATTCTAACATCCTAACGGAAAGCCATGATAAATGAGTGCTTTAACTCACTGACCTTACAGATCACGTGCCATTAAATCTGTTCAAATACCTATAATAAACCTCAGTGGTGGTTTCACATCCTGGTCCTCTGTCAATATGAAATATATTATCCATCAGTTGCCTTAAGAATACTCCTATGAAATAAGGTGATTGGCAAGTAGGGAAACTAGAGAAAATACCTTTGGAAATTAAATGACCTACAAAAGGTTATATAACCAGGCCCTCCGTGCTTCCCATAGAATCCAGTCTATTTTTCATGACCACTCTGTTATGGCTTCTCTTCAAGTAGTAAACTCTACAGTGAACAGATTATACGTGTATTTTGAGGCGAATAACTGCCATGACCTTCATTTTAACTTGGTGTTTGCTGGTCCCAGCTGCTGATTTTGACCTTGTTCAGTTTTGCCATACTTTGCCAACCCTGCCCTCTTTAAGCTGGTGCTCTTTGATATTGCCTTAAAGACAATATAGGAATTGAATTTATTCCTACATTGATCTTTTTCACATAACAACTTTATTGAGCTAGAATTCATTCATTTAAAGTGTACCCTATTCAACTTTCTATCTCTATAGATTTGTCTATTCTGATGATTATTGTATACAAATGAATAGGAGGTCTGTTGTGACTGGCCACTTTCACTGACGATGTGTTCACTGTTCATCCATGTTCTAACATGTATCAGGACTTCATTCCTTTTCCTTGTCAAGTAATACTCCACTGTATGTAGATATCATATTTGATTTATCAGTTGGTAGACATTTGGGTTTCCATTTTTTCACTATTGTTAAAAATGCTGTTATTGAACATTCACATACAAGATTTTTCATGGATGTTGCTGATCATAAGATCATCTTGTTTTAATTGAAAGAATATTTTCTTTTCCCCTTCATGCCCTAGAAATGATCCTTTCTGCCCTACATCCAGAGACTCTGGGTTGAGAAATCTGCATGTAGAAGGAATTGGAGCAGAGATGAAACAGTGTGGGTGCGGTATTATTACTAGAATAATGTTATATTTTACATTGATTGTTCTCTTATCAGTAAATGTCTACTATATTAAAGAAAGTGTATTCATCACAGTTGGCCTGGAGGGAAGGCACTGCAGGGCCAGAACCACCACATTAAACAGGAGATATGTTGCTGCAGAAAGCTTCTATTAATTTGTTTAGAGAGAAAAGGCATGGTCTTCAATTACGCTAATCAGAGGTAGACTAGAAGTACGTGAGGGGAGGCAAGGTCTGTGGGTCTCCAGACCAACAGACTGCACCCAGCTGGCAGGAACAGAAAGTCCTTCTTGGAGGTGGTGATGACTTAAACCTATACCTTCCAGGATGAACAGCCCGAGTTTAGCTTATCAAGTAGAAAGTTGGGGGTGGAGCAGGAAGACCTAATAAGTAATGTGAGTAATGGCCAACATCAGGAAAGACTTGGCAGCCAGAAAACCTGGAACCTTCCAGAGGAAGGTTCCTTTTTTGCCATCTTGCCAACTGGAAGATATCTTTATTCTAGGCTCACATTTAATTAATAGTTTGGCAGAGTATAATATTCATGTACAAAAATTATCTGCCTTCAGAATTTTGAAGACATTATGTTGTTTTTTTTCTAAGTGTCCAGCCCTGCTGGGGTGAACGTCAATGTCATTCTGTCTCTGAGCACAATTCCTGCATAATTTTCTCTAATATTCTGAGAATTGTTCTTCCCTTGGTATTCTAAAGTTTGTCCTTGGTGTGAGTCTTATTATTTATCGTCCCTGGCTTTTCATATAAATGCTCCTTGTGAAGGGCCAGTCATTTCAGCTCTGGAAAGTGTGTTATTTGTTTATCTATTTATTAATTTTTTATAATTTCTTCCCCTGTTTTCCCTCTTTTTCTGGTCCTCTAGTTTGTCAGATGTCTAATGAGCATTTTCTTCTCTCCGCATTTTTTTCCTATTCTCTCTGTCTGTTTGTTCTACTGTCCGAGTTTTTCTCCACTTATCTTTTAACCTACCTATAGACATTTTTTATTTTTGAAAATTTCAAATTCCCAAGAGCCTTCATCTCTTCTCCCCTTTCATACCTTCTTATTTTTCTTCCATGGCTGTAATATTTTCTCTTCTCTCTCTCAAGATTTTTTTTTTAAGTTTTCTGTACTGTCTCTGTTTTTGAAACTTTTCAATTTGATTTGTACATCTGGAGACTTTCTTCCAAGGTTTGATTTTTCAGTTATCCATTCATAATTAAGAGCAAGATGCTGTAAAGTTGACTAGAAGCTGTAAATGTGATGACAAACTTCTTGACTGCTGCTCTTTTATAGGGTGGGGGGTGGCTTTTTTTTACTCTGATCAGTGTCCTCAAAGGAGTCCCCAGTCTTTTGATACTTGAGATCTCACTCTTTCTACTCTAAATCCACTGCCTACTTTTTTCTATATTCTACATTTTTATCTGCCCCCATCTTACTTTTTGTTCTTTTATCTGTAGGTTTATACTTTTTCAAAAAAGAAAAAAACTTTCAGGAGGAAGCATTTGTTCTGTTGACCATATTTTATCCCCCATATTTATCAATAAATATACTATAAAAAAAGAAAAAGTGTTACTCATATTGCCTTAGTCCATAAATGCGTTAGACATTGAGAGAATTCTATCTAATTAGAAATATCTCCCTACTGGGCCTTTTCAGAAGAAAGAATAAACAAGAATGTGTTTCTTCATCTTCAACCCAAAGATGAATTTTATGTGAAAAAAAACGTTAAATTTGTTTAAAGGTATCTTATTGAGAAAATTATGTGGGAGGTAGGAGAGAAGAATGTGTACCTGTCTATATCACAGACTTCCTTAAACCCTCGAGATAAACTATTGGATAAAATCCAAAGAACATGTGGTAGGTATTAAACTAGATGGCTGTGCACAGGGAAAAAAAAACACATTTAATTGATAAAAAATGACAATATCCAGCAGAGAGCTCTCATCGTCAAAAACATAAACTATGGGAGATGTTCTTCAGAAAATATTTTAGGCGAAAATTATTTTCCCATTGTTGATTTTAATGCTGGGCTCTTCATCTTTGCGTTGAAAAACTGTCAGCTCTGTTTTGCTCATAGCAATTACCTTCCAAATAGAGCTAGAAAATTGGCAAAATATGTCTAGTTTCCGACATCAGGAGTTGGTTGATTGTTCAAGTGCATATTAGCTTAGGTTGCATTTTTTTCCCTACCTGTAAGAAATAAAAAGCGTGTGAAAGACCCGTGGACCTGGTTTAGGCTTCTTTGTGGGTCATAAACATGACTGGGTAGGTAGAGTCCGGATGCTGGTAAGTGTAATTCCACTCCTTTCAAATGTTAGTTGACAATAATAGTAGTAATAACACAATCATGACAACACTTTGTGAGTGATTACTCTTCGTTATAGACAGTTGGAAAGATCAAAAAGGAGAAAGCAAAGCTTTATGTCCCTAAAGCATTTTGAGGTCCTCTCAAGCAGTTAGGGTCATGCAGTGCATAGAGCATCATTTCCGACACTATCTTTTACATCAGAACAGACCTCTCTCAGTTTAGTGACTTAAGGTCACAGTGCTCTTCCATGCATCACTGGCTGGCTGGCAGGTGAGCTGGTGACCAGCTAATCTGGGATGACCTCTTGCATGTGTCTGGAGGTTGGCAGCTGTCAGCCTGGGCATCTCCCTTCTCCTCCGGGGGTCTCCCATCCCCCAGCAAGCTGGTTAGCTCCTCCTCATGCTGGTCTCAGAGTTAGTTACAGGGACATCAAGAGGGTCCCAAAGGGCAATATTCAAGTCTCTTCTTGTGTCCTGTGTGCTGATGCCCTGTGGCCCAAGCAAGCCACGTGGCTAAACCCAGAGTCAGTGTGGGAGGGAATGACCACCACGGGCATGGATTTCGGGGTGGAGATTATTGCAGCTGTTTTCTGCAGACGATCTGCCACATCTGTCTTTGTTCTCCCTTCCCTCTTTGGAAGAAGAAATGTCTCCATACTTTTGAAATACACAACCCTGTCTTCTCTCCCTTCCCGTCTTTCCATTTCCATCCTGTCTTCTCCCCTTCCTCGAAACTGACTTCTGTCTGTATCTTTACCGATGGTCTCTAGTGACTTTCAGAGTTCATTGACATCTTCTTAAGCATCCCCTAGACGTCTCTGTCAGCCTTACCTTGTTTTTCTTTTCTACTAAGTCAATTTAGTCTCGCAGGTACTGGCTACAACACAAGCCTATTTCTACTACCTTTCTGGTCCTTCCCTGCCAGTCTCATCCACTGCTTCCCTCTACTGAAGTGTGGAAGTTCGTCCACCCAAATGCACCAACCTTGACCTTCTGGTTTTTATCTCTGTAGGCGTGCCTTTGGTTTTCAAACCAGTGGATTCCTCAGGAGCTGCTGTAGAGGCAGAGGGCTGCCCAGAGGTTGTGTTCTGTGCATTATTCCCAGATTCAGCCAAAGCAGCTCTCTCCATTTTCTTTTCTTTTCTGTCTTTCTTTCTTTTTTGGGGGGGTGGGGAGGGGAATATTGAGACTTTCTGGTAAGTTCTCCTTTAACTGTAGAGTTCACCTTCATAATGAGATTTATACCATTGCCATATTTCCCTCTACCATCTCACCCTTCTCACCACTCTCAGCATCACTTTAAGTCTGCACCTCTGCCCTTGACCTCTCTCCCTAGTGTCGGTATCTCAAATCTTCCCTTTTGGGGCATCTCTATCAGCTCTAACATTTAAAATGGAGCTCACCAATTTTTCCTTCAAACCCTTTCTTCTCTGCATTTTCATATTTCTGTCAATGTTAATTTCACCCTCCCAATATCAAAGCCTTCATCCAGGGGTCAGCAGATTTTTTTTTTCTGTATAAATTCAGGTGGGAGATATTTTAGGTGCTGTGGGTCATGTGGTGTCTGTCACAACTGCTCAACTCAGGGAAACCTGGATTTGGAGTCTATCTCTGCAGTAGACTGGCTGCATGACCTTTTGATAAGTTGCATGTGACCCTCTTGGTTCCAGTGATAACTGCACGAGCTGGTACGTGTCAAGCCCAGGGTTCCCGGGCAGGGGACTGGGATGGGCACAGGCAGCTGGAACACGGTGCTCCTGTCTTCAAGTTCAGTGTCTAATGGGGAGTCTGTATTAGAAGCAATGAAACCACTGTTCTCACTCCCTCCCTGGTTGTGCAAGGTCGCCGGACACCATTATATGTGGTCATGACCATGTTTGAGTTACTTGTTTCTAACCAGGTGGTGAGTGCTGTGTGACAGATCTGTACTGTCCAGTGGCTGCCGACTTGAGTGGCATTTGCACTGTCATGTGATCATCACCGCAGCTCACAGGTCATCGGATTGCATCCCCCATCCCTCCCCGGGACTAGGCGGCATCCTGTCCCCTGCACTAGAGTTGGAGCCCCTTGAGAGAAAGGGCGGCTCTGCGCTGCTTAATCTCACTGCTGCAGGTTCCCGTTTCTCTCCTCTGGAGTTAACTCTCTCTCTTGCTCTTCTCACAGGCTCTTTTCTGAGTAACTCCTGAGTATTTTAGGAATAAAATTACATATCGTTCCCTGTTTCTTGACGGTTATATTTATCTTGGCGCTCAACCCAGGAGTGAGCTTTAAGTTTCTTAGGGGGAAGAGTTACATGTTTTAAAGAGAACCCAATACTCTATCTAACTCAGCCCTCTCTTACTGTGGATTTATGGTTTTTATTAATGGAAGTTCTAGGGGTCTGAGATTTGCCCACATTAGAACTGCACTCTTGCGTGAGAACCCTTATAAGGACTGCTAACATAATACAGACTGCTGGCTGTTTCAAAGCCATAAATGGATTGGGGAAGGATTATTATAAATGTTGCTGCTCAAGCCTTCTTTTTCATGGAGAGCTGTAACTGAACATCTTTGTTGTCTCGTTATAAACACAGCTATAAATACATGATTCTTACCCTCATTTTTCTCTCCAATAGACATGAATGAGGCACCACACAAAGACCTTCAAGAGCTTAAAACAGTCAACTGCTCTCTGCCTTTGAGTCTTGGCCCCCGCCAACAGCTAAAGGAAAGATGTTGAAAGCTTTGAGAGTAGAATTTATTCAATTAGCAAATGTCTGATGGGTGGTATTGTGCTAGGGAACTAGGAGACAGCAAAGGAGTGTTAGATGTGGTTTCTCACCTCAAGAAGCTCACGGCCTAATGAATGATGATGCCAGCTGTGTGCAACACTGATGGAGAGCAATGTGCTAGGTGATAGATTAACAGCAGTGGGAGCCACATGCTGGAGGGCTGGTGAGCAGAAGGGTGGAGTTACTGCTGGGGTCCAGGAGGGCTGAGCACCAGGAGGAGGGCAACTGGGATGGTAGATGTCCCCACCAGGAAGTGGCTGTCTCTTTGGGGACAAAACCTTGGCTAACCAGTGATGTAATTCTTCTAAGTTTATTTAGATCAATTGCTAACCGAGGGTCCAACAAAGGCTATTATTTTGGTTTAATTTTGCTTAAATCCCATTGAATTCCAATGTACCTTCAACTAACCACACTGAAGCGTTGTTTTTTCTTTTTCATCCTGTTAATCATTTTGAAGTGTGCAGTTCAGTGGTGTTAACTGTGTTCACATTGTTATGTAACATCTCTAGGACTTTTTCATCTTGCAACACTGAAATTGTACACCTGTTGAACAACATCTCTCCATTTCCTGCTCCCTCCACCCCCAGCCCCTGGCAGCCACCATTCTAGTTTCCATTTGCATGATTGTGACCATTCAAGGAACCTTGTGTAATGGAATCATACAGTATTTGTTATTTGGGGACTAGTTTGTTTTACTCTGCCTGAAGTCCTCAGGGTTCATCCATGTTGTAGCACATGGCAGGACTGCCTTCTTTTTAAGGCCAAGTAATATTCCCTTATATAGATAAGCCACATTTTCTTTATCCGTTTGGTGGACATTTGGGCTGCTTCCACATCTTTGCTCCTGTGAATAACGATGTAAAGAATTTTTTTATCTTTTTTTTTTTTTTTGATGATCCCATTAAGCTGTACCATAGCAAGTAGTAGCTTATGGTCATGCAATATCTCAGTGTTGAAATTCTCAGTGTATTCCTTTGCTTGGTCCTCGCAAGTACTTAGTGGGGAAAGGAAGACAGCTACAGTTACCCTATTCTATGAATGAGGAAATCGATGGTGGATATTTAACAGTCTTGTCCAAGCTCATAGAGCTCTTAAGTAGCAGAATTAGGACAAGAACCCATGATTCTGTTTGGTAGGATTCTGTTTTTACATTCTTTCACCTAATCAGTGAGCCCCTCTTAGAAAGATATAAACTAAGAATGCACGAATGCTGCCTCTGTTTCATGCTGTGGAGGAATTAAAGGAATAAATTTTTTTTTTCTTAAATAACAAAAGCAAAAAAAAAAAAAGGCATAGCAACTATTAAAACAATTTAATAAATCAAAATACCACCACTGGCTTTTTCTTCTTTTTTTTTTTTTTTTTTTTGCTGTTGAGTCTAGATAATATAAATAGAGTTTACAATCAAAGTGCTTCCACCCCCCCCCCCCCCACTTTAAGTTTAGTTTATGGTACTTGTGCCACTGATTTAGAATGAGTACTTTTTTAAAAAACATTTTTAACACCCTTTAAACAAAAATTCTGAGCTAAAATATCGTGAATCCAATGAGTTATTAAAGAGGGAGCTTTCAGGATGTATTGTGTACTATATTCTTGGTTAAAAAGAGATACAAATGGAATGTACCTAAAAATATTTGAATAGGATCTTCCTATAGAGAAATGGAAAAATAATCAGATATCCTAGAAATAGGTCATATGAAGAAGGCTAAAAAAATCGAGTTGAAGTTGGGTGCAGGAGAGAAGATGGAAATTACAGTGAAACTATTTGAAAAGAGATTTCTTAAGTGTTGCCTCCTCCAAAGGGGGGGAAATGGTGAAATGAATGGTCTGAAAATTATAGTAGCCAAAATGTAAAGTTAGATGTTATAACTGACTTGAGAGGGATGAGAACATTGTAAACAAAAACTAGAAAACTATCTTACAATGGTTTTAAAGAAACTTCCTTTGCTTAAGAAAGCGTTGTTTTATTTTATCTAAATCCTGTCTTGAGGAAGAAAGATATGACCCAGCTAGCTGTGAAGGTTATTTTTCTTCTAGTGATTCCCTACCAATAGTTCTTTCTATTGACATTTGCAGGATTAACATTCATTGCTTAAAAAAAAAAAAAAAAGTCAGATCTTGAAGATTGAGGCTAATACTGTTCTCACCTTACCCTCCCAAGACTGGGTCATGAAGTGTGTTTGGCAGGAGGGAAGTGAAAATGGAGGCAAGCATCACTCCAGTTGTCCAGTCTTTTTGCTTTCTAGATCCAGTCCCTGGATTTTAAACAACTTAACTCTTCCTTTTGTCTTCTTCAAGGAACTATGGTCACCCTTGAGTGAAATATTTATTGGACCAATTGTAACCTATGAGTCAACCCACATTCCTTGCAGATAAAAGACAAGTGAGAAGTCTGTTTGCAAGGCAACCCAGTGTCACACAGTGCATTCACACAGAATTAGAGCAGACCTTTGGCATACACACCACTTAAAGCTGTGAGTTTAAGTTGTCTGAAGCATATAATAATCATATAATGGATATACGCAATTCAGAAGTGCTTTGAATTAAGACAAAAATCTCCATGTGCTAAATGAATTCATTATTCATTCAACACACTTGTATTCCATCACCACGCTGGTGGTCTGGGTGATGCTAGGGGATATAAAATGATTAAGCCTTGGTCCCTAATTATCGAGTTCACTCTAAGAGGACATTTACATAGTAATCATACAGTAACATACAATAGTATCTTACTCACCTCCTCACTTTAAAGGGAAGGAGATAAGTCGATCACACCAAATCCCATATTTCATAGTCACTATGCACTGTGCACTAAGGTTTATGAACTGCCTTATGTTTTGAATCCATTTTACCACATGGTCTGCCCCCGAGTTGGCTTTTTGAAGATGGCAGTGAGTTAGCATCCTCTTATTTAGGTGATGAAAACTCACCTAAAGGGATGAATCCCAACCTTAAATATTTTATTTAAGTTAATACATTAAGAAATGCACACTTCAGCACTGATCTTTTGGTACAAAACTGAGGCCTGTTCTTTGATCATGAGTCTACTAATTGGAGTTACATTGATGACCCCTACAAGCATCTTCAGTATAGAATTGAGTTTGACATTGGAGTTTGACCCTATCCAATGGGATTTGGAGCTGAAAAGGATTTTTTAATTTTAAAACACAGTCATGTTTATGCCTCAAAATGATAAGTTAAATTTCTCCTAAATTTCTTAGTTTTATAAAACATGAACATCTGTTTCCATTCTTTTACTTTCGCTAAATGTCTTGGTAAAATGAAAAAAACAGGCATTCGATAAAATGTAGTATCTTCATAAAAAAGGGAGTTTGATTTTATTCCTAAAAATTCATATGTATGTAAAATGTTTTGATATTAATAAAGGTTGGTCCAAGAAAAGCTATCAATTTGAATCAGACAAGTAGGGTACCTTACCATCTTAGCTCTTGAAGTAATTTTTTTATATTTTCCTGAAATATATATGATATTTCCTTGGCTGGAAAAAAAAAGTTAACTGTAACATCATCAGTATAGAACCTTTTTTTAAGGATTTTTAAAAACTATTTCTTCATCTTTCCTGGATCATGAATGCCTTTAAATATAGGGTGAAATCTTTGAGCCTTCTCCAGAGAAATAGCTTATATCCATGTATCCTGGCTTATATGTCCAGGGTCTTCACAGACCCCTGAAATAAATCCATGTACCCTAAGAGTTTACAGAGTACAAGGACCTGTGTTAAGGCTCCCAGTCTTGGTCCAGTTAGAATCGCTGATGCCTGAAAATCTATGGGACATTGCTGTAAGTCTGTGAAGTGTTTTCCTTTGCTCTCAGATACTTGAGGAGATTACCACATACATTCTTCTTGGAATTCTCATTTTAGCTGTAGTGTTTAGTCTAGGGTGCAAGTGGAGGTCGGGCAGATATAGGCTATTCTAAATACTTCCCTGTGCTCTATAACCATAAAGGATATTCTAGTTTAAACAGTTGTCAGTGATTAGCCATTTCAACATTGTGTTTCATTTTCAGATTTCCCAATGACCCGTATGAAGGGGCACAAAACTGAAAGGTCCTTTCAAGTTTAGCAGAGATTGGGAGAGACTCTTTCTGTGGTTGGGGCTGGGCCTGGCCACGTGCCTGGGTTGGTTGATGGGTCTGTGAATTTCTGGCTTGCCTTATCTTATGTTAACTCTCATAAAGTATCTTCTACATCTTTGCTCCTGTTTATCCTTACTGGGATTATCTGTTGGATTTGGATAACCAGAACGTTGACTAGCTATGTGGAGGGGACCCTGCCTGCGGGTTATGCAGCATTAAGGCTCTCTGTTGCCTGATTTTTGTTTTTGCCTGGATTGGACAGGTATCTCCTGCCACCTTTCTGGCTTCTTGGAAAAAAATAAGTGAAATATTCAGTGTTTCCAGGAGCAGGACTTTTTACTGCCCAAAGATTTGAGGTTCCATTGAGAGGCTCCCTTTCATTCAGCAGCCCGTGCTCTCTGGTCTGAAATGGTCCTCTTCTCTGTCCCACCAGCCCTCCCTGTCTCCTCACTCATCACCCAAACAACTTGTCCTGGCTTCTTACAGCCTTTATCAGACCATATTGGGTTATGTGTTTCTCTTCCCCGACATGTAACTAGGGAGCAACTTGGACTAAGACTTAATAATTTGGCTCCTTGGTAAAGGTGTAGTATTTGTGGACTGAATGAATCACATGATCTGCTGAGCGATAAGAAATGTGTGAACGGAACCCTAAGCCTTTGGATGTAATCACATTTTGCCACCTGCATCTTAAAACTTAACTATTGTCTTGGTAAAGTTCCCCCACCTCTAATGCTGCTGCACAAGGTATGGGATGGAACCGGGACTCACATCTGAGCAGAAGAGGTCTTTGCACGAGAAAGAGATCCCTCTTCATAATAATAATAGATGTGATGAATATTAGTTGACATGGTTGAAATAAAGAAATCTTCACAGATATCCAAGAAAAGGCTAGGTAATCCTTCAGTAATGACAAAATTAAAGTCTGTCCAATTTACTAAATGGTTAACCTCAGTTTTGTAAACCATAAAAGTCACAATTCTCTGATTATTATATCAGAAGAGCAAGAATGTTTCTGAATGCTTGTAATCTGTATGTTGACTAAGGACCCTACAGTGGATTTCAAAGGACTTTATTTAGACTATATGTGAACTTAATATATGCTAGTTAATAAAACTGAGTGATTTTTAATGTGTTAAAAAATTGGGGTTTTTTTGGAATTATTGGGCTATAAAGTATATATGTTTTTACCTTTCCTAGATAAATGGTAGTCAGTGTTTAAAGTGATTGTCTTAACTTACACTCATACCATCATGGCAAGAGAGTTCCTTTTGTCCCACATTCTCTACAACATTTAAAAGCATCAGATTTAATTTTATTGGCCAATCTAGCAGGTGCAAAATTAAAAATCTCATGGTGACGTTACTTGTATTTCCATGATTACTTAGAAAATGGAACACTTGAGATATAATTATTGAGCTCTGTTTTCTAGTTCTGTGAAATGGCTGTGCATAGCTTTGGATTAACTTTCCATCAAGTTGTCTTTTTCTATTAATTTACTGGAGTACTTTTTATAGTTGGTATCTGATTATTTTATTGGTTATTCATGTTGCTGAAAGGTTTTGGCATAAAGCCGTGCTTCCTGCATTTCTGCAGCATTCATAATTTTAATCAACAAAGATTTATCCATCCTTTCTGCCATTGTGCTTCTGGATCTTGTTTAAGAAATTCTTCCCTACCTTGAGCTCCTGAAGAATTCTTCTAACTTTATTTCTAACAGCTTTTAAATTTTGTCTTTTCATATTTAATTCCTTAGTCTCTCTGAAAGTAATTTTTGTATATGGAGGCAGACAGGGATCTAATTTTGTTGAAGATACCTATTTGTTCCAGAACTATTTATTGAATAGCTTCTCCTCTCCCTGCTTGTCTGAAATGCCTGCTCAGTCACAAATCAGCTTTCAATATATGAGTTGGTCTGTTTCTGGGCTCCTTTTTCTGTGTCAGTGCCATACTACTTAATTACTATAGTGTTAAAATAAATATTGGACATGTCAACCCACTGTATTCTCCAGGACAGAACTGGCTGTTCTGGGATCTTTCTCCTCTATATTAATTTTAGATAATATGTATGAAGTTCAACATAAAAAAACAAAAGAAAAAAATACAAATATACCCAGCTGAGATTTGAGATTGCATTTAAGTTTGTAGATTAATTGGGGGGGGGGCGCCTTTGTTGTAATACTGAGTCATCTTATTCATGCCTAGGAAATATCTCTCCATTAATTCAGTTCTTGAGTATTTCATAATTTTGTCCATAAAGGTCATGCTTACTTTTTATATTTGTTCCTATGAATCTTATTTTTTTAGTTACTAGTACAGTTTCTCTGTCTTACTTTTTCCCTTACTCTTTCTCTCAAGTTATAGTTTCTGTTTGCAAATGTATGGAAGTGTTTTGGCTTTGAATGAAAAGTCTTTATATTCATCAGTCTTTCTAAGCAATTAATAAATGCTAATAAATTTTCTGTAGAATCTTGGGTTTTTCTATCAGACATAGATAGGACATTCTTACCATAAGAATGATGAAAATTCTGTTTCTTCCTCTCCAATCCTTTTACCTTTTTAATTTGTTCTCACCTTACTATACTGACTGGAATCTCCACTGCAGTATTGGTTATACTTGGTAATAGTAGGCATCCTGGTTTTTAAGGAGAACGCTTTTGCTTCTACTTCGGTATAATATTTGATGTGGGTTTTCTATACACAGATTTTATCATGTTAAGGAAGTTTTTTCTTTTTTTTTTTTTTTTGCCGGCAGGAACTTTGAACTTTATATGGGAAAAACAGAAGGTAAACATCAAAAGAGCGTAGAGGCTTGGAGAGTGGGGATGGTGAGGGACGGCTACTGTGGGGTAGGCAGCTGGGCTAAGGCCTTTACTTGGCTCCAGGCTGTTCGGCCTTGCCAGTTTCTGGGCCCCCAAGCTGGACACGGGCTTCGAAGGTGACAGGGATGGTGATCTCCGCCGACTGGGTGGCTGGCTTGGGCAACGGGGCCTCCACGGTGAGCGTGCCCTCAGGGGACAGGGAGGAGTCGTCCAGGGGTCCAGGGGTCCACACCGGAGGGCAGCGTGTATTTCCGAGTGAAAAGCACCTGGAAATGAAGCCGTGCTCGTCCTGTCGCTATTCGTGCTGGCCAGTGAGCTCCACCACGCCGTCCTTGGTCTTGACCGTCAGCTCCTCGGGGGCGAAGTGGTTGACGTCCAGGGACACGAGCCAGCGGTCGGCCGGCCGTCTGCTGGATCTGCGAGACGCCGCTGCTGAGCTGCCGGCTGAGCGCGCGGCTGTAGGCGGGGCCCTCGATGGCCGCGGGGTGCAGCGCGCGCACGGAGCCCGGCCAGCCGCTGCGGCTCAGCCCCTGCGACCACTCCTCCGGCCGCCGGAGCAGCCCGAAGGCCTGCTCGAAGAGGCGGCTGTGGGCCGGGTACCAGTCCCGGAAGGGGTCCCAGCTGGGGCTCCGCAGGAGCGAGAAGGGTACGCGGCGCTCGGCCATGCTGGCTCGGCGGGATGCGTCTGGCTGAGACTCCGGGAAGTAGAGAAGTGTAGGAAGTTCTATTTCTAGTTTGTTGGCTTTTTTAAAAAATCATGAATTGATAGTGAATTTTATCAAATGCCCCTTTTTGCATCTTTTCAGGTAATCATATGATCTTTTTTCTTCAAATTTTTCATTGTAGTAAATTATATTAATAGGTTTTCTACATGAAACTGACTGCATACTTGGATAAATATTTTCACAATATTCTGCCCATTTTAATATTTTGCTGGATTTATCTTTTCGAGGGGTGTGTGTATATTTTTTGTATGTGTGGTTGCAAGGGAAACTAGCCTCTGATTTTCCCTGTTTTGTACTGTTATCATGTGACTTGAGATTGAAGTTTGTTACTCTTAATGAAATTGGTTTTTTTAAAAATTTCTCTCCCCCTGGAAGCATTTATGTTATATTTTGATTATTTCTTCCCTGAATATTTTCAAGAATTCAGTGGGAAAATTCCTAAACATGCTGTGGTTTTTGTTTTTTGATGGGAAGATTTTTTTAACTCTAAATTCAAATTTTTTGATTATTATAGAATATCTTTCTAATGAAAATTAATCTGTCTTTTCTTTAAAAAAAACTTATTCGTTTTTCTCATTATATTTTCAGATTTTTTAGTCATCAACATCTTCATAATATTCTCATCTCATTTATCTCTGTAGTATCTATAGTAACATTTTCTTTTTTTCTTCCAATTTTTTACTTGATTAATTTTACTAGTATTTATCTATCTGATTAACATTTTCCAAGAATAAAATTTACTTTCTGATTTCATTAACTTCTTCCTTTTAAAAAACAGTTTCCTTGTAATTTCTTTTTTTTTTTTTTTTTTAAGGTAAAGTGAGGATTTATTAAAGGATAGATAGTACACTCAGGGGAGAGCGGGCAGGCTCAGGTGAGCGGCTGCCTCCTTGTAATTTCTTTTTCTGTTTTTCATTCAAGTGAGGCACTTATTTCATTATTTCTCATACTCTGTTAATCATCTATGCTTTTTACATTTCTTTTTAAGGATTATGTTTTCTGCATTACACAAATGGTGATATGTAGCATTTCATTATTGTTCAGTCCTAAGTATTTTTATTTTGATTTCCTATTTGGAGATGTGAGTTATTTAGAAATATCCTAATTCCCAAGTGTATGCACATTATCCTACTGTTGTCCTTTCTCTGTCCTTTGATTTTAGGTTTGTCTTTTTCAAATGGGACATGGCTCAATGTTTTTTGTCTCGTTCAACATGACATTTTTTGTCCTTTCAAAACATAGCAATTAGAAACATTATGCTGTACACCAGAAATTGACACAACATTGTAAACAACTATACTTCAATTTTTTTAAAAGACATGGAAAAATTTTTTTAATAAAATGTAGCAATTAATCTTCTTACATTGATTGAGATTATACATATTGGTACTTATTTTGCACCACAACCTTACTTTGTACTTTTAATATGTTCCAGTTTCTTTCTTTCTTTCTTTTTTTAATATCTCCCATCTCAGTATTTTTTCTTTCTTTTGGAATGATTGAATTTCTTTTTTAAGTCTGTTTTTACTCCTTACTAATTTGGAAGTTATACATTATAGTTCTGTGTTGTAGTGACTACCTTGGAAATTTCAGCATGAATTCTTAATCTGAAGTTAATCAGTAATTTAACCCTCCTTTTGGTCAGTATAAGGACTGTAGAACATTTAAGCCTGATAACTCCTTCCTGACGTATTTTTGCTGGTCATTTTTCTTTTCTTTTAAAAACAAATCTATATCTGTTTTCACTTACTCATTTCATTACTCCTGCCTTTGCTCATCATTTCTTTCAGACATCAAGAGTTCTTTCTGGTACCATTGTTATTCCTGAAGTTTATCATTTCTAAGTTTCTTTCATGGGAGCATTCTTGACGGGGAAGTCTCTTTGTTTGTCTGAAAAAAAAAACTCATTTATGAAAGACAGTTTTGCTTGAAAACAATTTTAGGTTGATATATTTCCTAGCACTTAGATGATGATATTTTATCATCTTTTGACTTCTGGCTATTGAGTTTATTCTCAGCGTGACCAAAAATTCTTTGTACGCACTCTTTCTCTGCTAGCTCTCAGATCTTCTCTTTATCTTTGGTGTTCTGCGGTTTCACTACTCTCTGTCAAGATGCCGAGTTTTTTTTTTTTTTTTGTAATTATGATTGGGTTTCATTGCATCTCTAAATCTGAGGACTTGAGTATTCTACCAACACTGGAAAATTCTCAACCATTATCTCAGAAAAGTTAAATAATAATAATAACAATAATGAGCCCAGCTTTGTTAGCAGTTCTTTGGTGGAAAAGTTGTCCAAAATATTCAGTGTGCCTCATTGCCAGACTTGGGAGAAATGCTACCTTATTGTATCTGAATTTTGATAAAATTTCCTATTTATTTTATAATTTGCCTACCTAGTTAAACAGAAAATCAAGAAGATATTTTAAAAGGATTATATTGCCCAAAATAATAGGGAAAAAGAAACTGTTTCTTAAGTTGGTTGGATCTAATATGAACAGATATCAAGCCTGCTTGATAATAAGACAGAGGGAGACTAAGTGCATACACCTGTCTCAGTGCTTCATGGTCACACAGGACATTTGCATTTTGTTTTTCAGTGATGTGTGGATTGAAGGGAAGTGAGAGAGGCTTTTTTTTTTTTCCAATCCTCTTTGACTAAAATTACACAGAAGGATTTGTGTTTTGTGTGTGCATGTGTGCGTGTGTGTGTGTGTGTGTGTGGTTTTGGGGTTTTTTGTTTTGTTTTTAGTGGTTGCTGGTCAGCTTCCAAAAAGTATTTAGAGTTCAGTGTCTCAACAGGGACTGGGTATTAGGAAATGTGATTTGTGATTTGCGTTGTTGAGACATGTTTCCAAAGAGAAATGACTGAGAAGAGATGTAATTCTGATCTGTCAGTGAGCTGGGGAAAGTGTGATTAGTACATATGGATTCAGTTCCTCCTTATCCCCATGTGTTTATAAACACTTTTGTGTTTATACATTTGTATTTCAGGTCAACCCAATGGAGAATTTAAGTCAATAATCTCTTAATCATTTATATTTAGGTTTGGTCAGATGCTCGTACATTTATGTTTATACATAGATGTGTCCTTTTCTGAGATTCTGTATATTTTTCACAACACACAGTAACTGTCTGGTTTGCCTTCCCATCCATTTACATTTATTTGTGGGGAATAGAAGGAATCTCTTTTTCTCCTGAAGCCTACAGCAGGCCCTGAGCTCTTCTGATAAACTCAACACTGCCTAAAAACCTGTGTTGCCTTTTCCTATGGTTACTGCTTCTAAGACCAAATATATTCTATTTAAATTGAGAATGTACTTCAGTGGAGTTAGTGAAAATGTCAACTTAAACACGGGCTTTTCTTCTGATAAGCCATGATATACCAAATAAAGAGCTAACCATGTTTTCTCCCTTTGCATAAAAGCCTTACATACAAATAGCAATATTTTGCTCCTTGAAAAAGCCAAAGAATCAAGGAAATTAACTGAGATGCAATGACTATTCATGCATCTAATAAAAGTCAAGAAATAAAATGGATTAAGCCCCAAGGATATTTTTGCTAACCCCATAGCATTTCCTTCCTACAAACATGTATCTGTCATAAGGCCATTATTAATCTTTTTAAGGGAGAATAGATTCATTTTAGAAATAGTGATGTGATGCTAAGCCTTGTGAAAAAAAGAAAACTCTTTTTAATCATCTAAAATGTCAAGCTACTCACTAAGACTTTTCCTTAACTCCGAAACTAGCCAGTTGGAACAAAAATACCATATACATTCTATTTGAAGTAAGATTTAAAATTTTAAGTAAGGCAGTGAGCATATTTGTCACTCCAGGAAGTCTCCTCTGGCTCCTTTGTCTTCCTTTTGTCTTTTGCCCCTCCTGATAACCTGACATGTTCATTATCTTGATTGTGGTTGTTGCATAAAGTTAAAACTTAGCAAATTGCACTGTGTATGTGTAATCATACACTATTCAGGCCTCAGGACAACTGTTAAAAGCAAAACTATAAAACTAAGTTTTCAAAAGCAACATTTCAGAAGTCTCTCAGAAGAAGAAATTCATTGGTGGTGTATTTCAAAAGCTACAGGGAATGCAGCCAAAATAGATGTTTTAACCCCATTGAGAAAAAAGACAGATGACCTGTGTCAGTTCCTTATTACTGTCCAAACACTTCTTCCCTTTGGGCTACATGGTGCTGTGCTTGTTATTTTTGACCCAACTAGAATGTTAACTGTTTTAGGTAATACTATTTATTCATTAAAATATAAATATATATGCAAACACACACATATGTGTGTATGTGCCTGCATATGTGTGTATGTACCTGTGTATGTGTATATGTGTTTATTTGATAGCCTATTTGTTACTAGGCAATGTGCAGTGCTGCAGATAAATACAAAGATGATCAAGATAGGATATTTCATGCAAGGGGACCAGCATGATTCCAAGAGCAGAAGGGAGGAAGATTTGTTTTAGTAACAGTAAGCAGTTTAATATAACTGGATTAGAGACCCCAGTGACCAATATCTATTTTGAAAAGTTACCCAACATTTCTCATAACTCAGTTTTAGTAGAAACCAGGTGATGAATTAAGCATCAAAGCCTTCACTGTGCAGATTTCTCTTGGTAGTATCCTCGTGCTGACCAAGACCAAGCTTGTTAAAAAAAAAAAAAGCTATTGTTTCTGCAACTCAGCAGCTTTGTTTGAATTCAGTTGGTTTATCAGAAAATGGGTCAAGAGTGGTAAGAATCTCTAAAAATCTGTGTATGGTGTTGCTGGCTGGTATTCGGAAGCAAAGAAAAACCCTTTCTTGTGCAAATGACAGGTGTAAACAGATGATGGGCTGTGAGTGATAATTGGGATTAAACTTTTAGACATATATAAACATGACCCACTAGGAAGAATAAATTTGTTAAGGCAAATTTGAAACGTTCTAGCCTTTTTTTTCTGCCCCCATAATCAACACTGTTGTCTTTAATCAGATGTTTGTTTTTTTAGTTGCATGGAACAAATGGGAAAATAAATAAATATTGTGTAATAACAAACTATGTTACCGTATTCATATCCATTTCACCAAGAACTATGGTAGAGTTGCCTGTAAAGCTTCTCGGTTAATTTTGAGCTTTTTCTGAAAGGCCTATTGCATGTTTAATATAGAATAACCATTTGGAAACAGAGAACACTGAGAGCGTTGGCCGTCAGCTTGAATGGGAGATGGTTTCAGGAAGGTTCTTCTAATCCAAGATTTCCTACATGGTATGATTTTTTAAGATTTATTAAAAGTGAATTCATGGTATCTTGTATTGAGCACCGTCAGTTCAATCCTGTCATGGTTTGATCAAGCAAACAAAAACCACTTTGAATATTTCATGGAGGGAAAAAATGAATGCAGGGAATCAGAAGTTGACAAAATGTAAAGGGACTGAAGAAATGAGGTCAGAGAAAGCTACAAGGTCTCAGGTGTGCCTGTAGCTTTGGAGGGGATTAAGAAGTTGCTGAAGTTACAGAAAATCACTGCTGATCATCGCAGCTGCCCGAGGCACCAAGAGGGTGGTCTCAGGAGTTAGCCCCAGAACAGCATTCCTCAGACTCCTTGGTCTCCTGACTCCCTTATGCTCTTAAAATATAATTGTGCACCTCAGAGAACTTTTGTTTACATAGGTGACATCTACTGATATCCATTGCATTAGAAACTAAAAGAAACATTTAAACCACAGGAATACACAGGTACATTCCATTCCCTGAGCCATCAGAGCCATGAAGTCATCCCTGCTTATGTAACCTCTGGAAAATTCCACTGTCCAGTCAGGAGAGAATGAAAGTGTGAAAAGGCAAACACTGTCTTAGTGTGATTAGAAAATAGTTTTGACCTGTGGACTCCCCAGGAGGGTCTCAGGGACTTCTGGGGTTCCTGAACCACACTTTGTGAACTTCTGGCCTGTTTTACTGGAAGCTGTCTTGACTGCTGGTGGTTGAGCAGTAATACGGTTTCTCTCTTGCCTTCTACATCTCACACAAGTGCCTTTCGTTGGGGAGATCCAACCAGGTTCCTTGCTGGCACGAGTTCTGTAAATAAAATTACCAGGTGTCCATGTCCTTTGATCTATAGAAGAGTATGGGGAAAGTCACAGAGCTGACTTGGCAATAGAGATGCCAACACAACATTTTGTTTAAAAATCATGAAAATCCACCTGATTTGACACTAAAGCATCTGCGTGGAGGAGTAGGGTCCTTGTTTTTTTCTTCCTAAAGCCCTTCTCAGTTAGCACCCCTTTGCCTCAGTCTTTGAGGGAAACAAAGCTAGGAAAAACCACCAAATAGATTTTTGACTACTTCCCCCCAAATTTTTCAATAGATTTACCTATCCTGAAATTTGGGGTTTTAGTGGGTACATATACGTACATGTGCTGCCAACACATGTCAAAATTATCAAGATTCTACTTGGAGCCCAACAAATTCTGGTCCTATTCTGGAGAACCCATAGCATCAGTGAGCCCAGAACACTAGCCGTGTCATGTGGATCAGGCCTTGAGAGTAGGATAACTTTTTTAAGCACTATAAAAATCTAGAGTGTTTTTAGATAATTTTTAGAGAATCAATAAGGTTAATAAAAAAGAGTATTTCAGAATAAAAATGAATATTGTACCGACTATGAAGTGTTTTAAAAAGAATTCAGTTAGATATTTATTACCTTGAAAATTCTTAAGCCAGGTTCACTAAGAGTAAGACAAAGATAGTGAGTTAATTTAAATTTTATGTGCATTAATGGTTAGTCGACCAATAAAAAGAGTTTTGCCCTCTTTGATAGAGACGCTCAGAATGTCTGTTTAATTTCAAATTTGAACAAATTTAGAAGCCATTTCAAGCACACTTTGCTAAGCCAGCAATTGTGGCAGTTAAGTATAAATTTGAAACTTCCTGGAATAATTTATTCACAGTGAACAAAGCAGAGACTAATTAATAAATGAATAAAAACTAATCACCGAATCAGAAAAGTACTATTTCCTCTCTGTTAATCATTACCACATTCCTCTTGCCTGGCCTCTACCAGTAAATAAAAGTTAGAACGTGTTTTGTGGGTAAAAATTGGTCCTTGAGAGGGTGACTTACACCTTATTCATGTGTGAATTAATTCTCTCTGACATATATGGCTTTATAATCAGAAGTACTATTGCTTGTGAAGCATATTTGGTATTTTTTTAAACACAAAGGCACCTAACAAAACAATCAGAGATTCTTCTATATACAAAACATAGCTAGGTTCCCACTCCCATGTAAATGCCAAAACCAAATGAGCTTATACAACAGAGCAAAAATAACTCGTGTTTATTTTTTCCGTGTGCACTTAGAAAGAGAATATGCAAAAATGAATGTTCAGGAATATAAATTTCCCAAAGATTATCCCATGTGGCTGGATGGAAGATGAAACTTTTTCCCAGAAAATTATTCCTCAGCAAAGAGAGAGTCACCATATATTTGAACCGTTCTGTCTCCTGGTGCAGGAAACACATTCTCAATTACTTTATTTTCTGCAACAATGTATTGTTTACTGAGGTTACATTGGCCTGAATCCATCTTATTTGGGGGTGTCACCAAAGTCACTTGATAAATTTGACTTAAAAATTGAAATGGAAATTTAACATGTGTTTCTGGGAATATGACCTCACAATGGTAATTACGGGTGATGGTTGAACTCAAGGATTCCAAAAAGTATTGTTTCCCACAACTTGAATGGAAGTTTCCTCTGGAAAGAGGTTAGATGAGTCTGTGTCTCCACTGATGGCCGTGAAACAGGTGAAAAGTTTACAGAAAATTGTTTTATGAAATCTGAGTAAGGGTTTAGAAAGAGGACTATTTCTATGTTAGTATAATTATATATATATAATGTGATATTTAAATAGTGTTATGTATAACTAAATTTCAAGTAGACATTTCTATTGGGACAAGTAATGCTATCTGCTGTAGCAAACAAGCCTAGATATCTTATTGGTCTAACCCAGTAAGGATTAATTTCTCATGTATGTCTCAATCCAACACCCAGTGAGTGGCTCTCCTCCAAGCACTGGCTTGGGCATAAAGACTATTTCACAGTACTGCCATCTTTACCACGCGGCCCCGAGACCTGCTATAAAGAAAGGGAAACAACACGGAAGACTACATGAGTCGTTTTGCTGCTGGGGTGGAAAATGGCAGGCATCAATGCCACCCATAATCCCCTGGCTAAAACTCAATCACCTGGGCTCAACCCAACTGCAAGGAAGGCTTCAAATGTAGCTGTTCATATTTGGAGGAAGAAAGCGGGGCTTAGGGACCATCTAGTCTCTGTTGCAGCATTTGACCGTCTTTTGTGACCCTAAGAGTTGGCCAGAAAAGTTTCAATTTGTCACTAGTAAGATGTGAGATCATCTTACATGTGGAATCTCATTCTATTGGGGCATTCCAGTATATGTGTGTGTGTGTGTGTGTGCGCGCGTTTCAACACCACCAAGCAGTTAAATCAGTTGTGACACTATTTGCCTGGAGACAGTATCAGATCCGCCAGGTTAAGGGCTCAGTCCTACAAGACTCCACAACCCTCTTTACATCAGATGCTAGTTGATAAAGTCCAGGTTGTCATCTGTGCTTCTAACCAACCAGCTGTGGGGCAGATTTTCCCATGACCCTCTCCTCAGGTTTGGTTCATTTAAAATAGTTGACTTGCTAGACTACCAGTTTATTATAATAGGATATAACTCAGGAGCATCTAGATAGAAAAGATGCAGAGAGCAAAGGATGGGGGAGGATGGGAAAATTTACCATGCTCTCTCGAAGTTCCCCTCTCTCCCAGAACCCCCCTGTGTTCACCAACCCAAAAATGCTCCCAACCTCATTCTTTTGGGGTTTTATTGAGGCTTTATTACAGAGGCATGATCAATGAACTCATTGGCCATCGGTTTTTGAATTTGATCTCCAGCTCCCCCTCCTCTACCTGGTGGTCAGGGGGAGAGGGACTAAAAATTCCAACCCTCCGATCACCTGGTTGGTTTCCCTTGACAGCTAGCCCCTATCCTTAGATTACCTGGGCTTTCTGTAAGTCATTTTATTAACATAAAAAAGATACCATTGTCCCTCTTCACTTAGAAAATTCTGTGGGTTTCAGGAGCTCTGTGTTTGGAACTGGGATGAAGACCAAACAAATATTTCTTCCTAGAAATCAGTATCAGACATATTCAGTAGTTGCCTCAAAACTCCAAAATCATAGAAAATTACTTAGTACTAGATTTTAAAAAGGGTTTGTATAATCAAGAGAAAGTGACATGGAAGTAACATGAAAATTTATTAAAACTGACTTTTCAGTAGAGCAGCACTAAACTATAATGAGTGAATGTCTAATTATTTTAAATTCTATTTTCAAAATGTGATGATATAAGTTCCGTGTTCTTTCAAAACTCTTCATTCGTTCATGCTAGCAAAGAACAGAATTTCAGAAAGACATAGATCAACACTGGTGGTTCTTAAACTCTTCTTGTTAGTAGAATATGTTTTCTTCCCCCTTCCAAATGAAACCTTCTATCAAACCTCAGGTGGTGAGCCAGGTAAGACAGCTGTACTAGTAGACTCAGAAGGGGAACTGGAGTCACATCGAGTTAAAGTTCCATCTCCAAACACCACTAAAGCATCCTGAGCCTTTGCCTCTGAACCTTGAGTCTCCCAACCGTTCATTAAATCCACCTTGTTTTTCATGTTAAGGGACCTGATTCCCAGATTTGTGGTGTTAGCTGAGACCCCACCGTCCCATACCACCTGTGCACTGCTTGTGTTTACACTGTGTACCTTCCATCATGATCCAGGCCAGTCACCCATCTGCAGTCCTGCACCACATCTCTCCAAAAGGCCATCTCTTCCTCTCTTGGCCAGAAGCCAATGTCCTCTGCCAACAGCTGTTGGGGAGTTGTGATTCATATATGATGAATTCTATCTTGTTTTTACCATCACCTCTTTGATCCCAGTTCTGTCCCCTGTGGGCCTGAGGAGTATAGATCACCTCCTTCTTTAGACCTTTTCTTTCCCAGGCTAAAAGTCCCCAAGTCCTCATTTGACGTATTTTTGTGCCCTTATGCTGATTCCTCCTGTTAAGTGTGCTACAAACATGGCTCCTACAAAGTAGAGCACACACTGAATGAAATACTTTAGTTGTGATCTGGCCAAGCACTAAATAGCTTGGACATGGAAAGCACGTGGATTGGTGGTGAAGTGAATGTTGTCGGAGAGGAAAAACTTGTCCTCTACCCTCTTAGGGCCATTCTCTGGGGACCTGCAAATTAAACTAGTAAAAGAGAGATTAAAGGAGAAAAGGCATAAAATTTTATTAATTTCACGTGCAGGAGAGCTCACAGAAAAGTCTCAAAGAAGTGGTTAGACTCCAGGGTTTGTGTACCATTTTCAACCAAGGAAAGGGAGTTTGGGCTCCACGTGAAATACGAGGAGGTGACTAGGAAATATATAGGGGACAGGAACAGAATGTGAGGGCGATTTTAGTAAGGTTTGCTTGCGCAGACTCATCTTGGTGCCAAGTCTCTACCTTTGGGGATGAGTTTCTCTCCTGTTCCTGGTTTGGGAGAGGAAGACACCTTCACCAGGAAAATTATGCCCTGGGTTTGGGCAGAGAAGGAGCAAGTAGAGAACTCTTCCTGCATCTGCTGATGCTGAATTGTCTTCATGAAAATAATCCTTAGGCCAGAGAGGCATATTTTGGAGTAGAAGGTTTTGATCCCAGGTATAATTTGATACCTGCTCCCCCAGCCCATTCCAGTTACTCTGTATTGCTTTCTTCTGGGAACCTGGGTCCCTAACCTCTCATAACCACCTTCAAAATCATGCTCTAAGTGATCTCTTCAGATTATCACACCATGAATTAGGATCCTTGAGATTCTGTTGTTTTTACAGTTATAAATCAGCTTAATTATTATTCAGTTATTCAAATTCTATTTGCTTCTCCACGATAAGAGGTCTCATCTGATGCTTGACTGAAATCTATACTCATTCATTCATTCATTTATTCATTCATGCAGCTCCATGGGTGCCAATCCCTGTCCCAGTCACCAGGAATAGCAGTCAATGAAACAAAGTCCCTACCCTCAGGGGGAGTATGGTCTAGTTGGGGCAAGCAGGCCACACACACACACACACACACACACACACACACACACACACACACACACACACACACACAGACATATAGAATGTGATGTGGTGGGAAATGCTGTAAACCAAGTTAAGAAGGGCAAGAGGGTGAGCAGTTTGGGGAATGATCACAAAGAGCTTCTATGAGGAGGTGGTGTTTTGGCAGAAACCTGGCCAGCATGAGGGTGTGTGGAGTATTTGGAGGATAGAGAGTTCTGGGCAGAGGGAACAACAAAGGCAAAGATTCTGAAGCCCATCCTGGGATCAGCCAGAGACCAAGTGCCTCTGAACCCAGGGAAAGGCAGGCGGGTCACAGATCCCACAAGGACTTGCAGGCTACGAGGAAGCCTCCAGACTCTCCGGGGAGTGTTGGGGGATCCCGTGGGAGGTGTTGAGCAAGAGAGGGACATGATTTTATTTAAATCCTGAATCTTAACAGAGAAAGAAAGAGAGGGAGAGGAAGGGAGGGAAGAAAGAAAGAAAAGCACTGACTGTTTCGTGGGAAAGCCCATGGGGTTGGAAGCAAGTGCGGAAGCAGGAAAGGGCTCAGACAGCTAACTAGTTGTCCAAACTCTGTTTACTTTGTTCCTTGATCTACCAATTGAGTAATTGTTCAAAAAGAGAGTAAGTCATGCTTAAGGAGACTTGTTCATCAGCATTTGTTGGCTCCTAGCAATTGTTGTTTTCTGAGTACTTTTAGGCTAGTCACCCATTTCTTCTAGAACATTCCATGGCTGGAAAACTAGTTCCCTGAATGACATGGACAGACAAAACCAATGTGAGGTAGCAGAAGGGGCCTGCCCTTGGTGGTAGACACTCCTGTTTCGAATCTGGCTCTTTCTTTTATCTCAGGTAGGGTCATCTGAGACTCCATCTTCTTGTGCATAAAATGAAAATGATGATACTTCTTTGAGAACTAAATGTCATGAGGAATATTGAAAAGCTTAACTATATATATACAGTTCCTGCAACTTCAGGGCTCAGCAAATCTTAATTCTATTTTTAACCATTTTTTATTTTACTTTCGCCTGCATTTAACCTGATGGTGGAGTCTGTAAGGGTATGAAGTAGGTCTTGTTTATGTTTGTGTCTCCAGTGGAGTGGCTGAGTCATAAAAGGTGCTAAATTCAGAGTGAAATCAATGAGTCTGTGCAGTCAGTGTCAAGCTAGCCAGCATCCCAGTGGAACTGTAGGAAGAAGGCATTTCCAGGTGAGAGGCACAGTGATGGTGGCTGTCAGTGCTGACCCGGAGTCCCCAAGGATCATTGTCAGGCTGACTAGGTGACCCCCGAGGCCTCTGAGAAGCAGAGATGTCACACACGGGGCCAGTGGGAGCAACAAGGAGCCTTTGAGCACATTGTGGGTCTCTGCTGAGCTCCTGCTATGGTTTGTTGTTGTTTTGCTGTGTTCCCTGAACAGCTAAAGGGGAAGGTGTAGACCCAACTCCCCAGGGGGTCTTGAAGAGCATCAACTAATTTGAATAAATATTGTTCTGGTGAGAATGAACCGGCTCTTTATCCTTCAAAGACAATTAGTATAACATCAGAAGAGAGGGATGGGTGCAGGGATGCTTCCCCTCATGTATGCAGTTTGCTAGCCCAGCCTCTGGAAAGTTGTTGCAGGAAAATGGGGCTAGAGGATGGTCATGTCCCAGGTCTTGAGCAAATCCCTGGGACGTATCCCGCCAGGTGAGGGTCCTTGGCTTCACATAGAAAAGAATTCAAGAGTGAGTAAAAGTAGATTTATTCAGGGAGATACACACTCCATAGACAAACTGCAGGCCATCTCAGAAGTCAGGAGAGGCCCCAGGAGATGGGGTTGTCTTGGAGAGTGACAGAGACCTTGAGATGTGGGAGTGGTTAGTTTTAATGGGCTGGGTAATTTCATAGGCTAACAAGTAGGGGGATTATTCTGACTATTTTGGAGGAGAGGCAGAGATTTCCAGGAACAGGGCCAGCATCCACTTTTTGACCTTTTATGGCCAGCCTTGGAACTGTCATGGTGCCTTAGGTGTGTCATTTGGTATGCTAATACATTATGATGAGTATGTAATGAGGCTCAAAGTAGGAAGTCAAATCCTCTGCCATTTTGGGTTGAGTTTGTTCTAACCAGTTTATGTCCTATCCTCAATTGCTGTTTCATTCTTTTAATGGTTGTGCCCTGTCCCTTTCTCTCCTGTCTCAAAGTAGCCCCTCTTCATTACCTTGAGAGCCCTTGATGATCCTAGCCCCTTACTCTGTGACTCAGACCTGTCCATCTGATATACATACATGAGCAGAGGAGCAGCGAGGACTTGGACACACAGAGTGGGCCAAGTCCACTTGTGAAATGTTTTATTTTAAAACAGTTCTTGTGAAATGTTTTATTTTAAAACCTCATGTAAACTGTACCTTTAATCCAAAATATAATTTGAAAGAAAAATATTTCAGATACTTAGTAGTTAAATTGCTTAACATTTTTCTCACAAATCTTTCAGTAAAGTGAATAAAGGTGGGGAGTGACTTATTTTATCTCTTAGAGTCTTCATATACCCACAGCCTGTGTTATGGGCTGAATTGTATTCCCTCTACCCCAAAATTCACATGTAGAAGTCCTAACCTCAAAATATATCTCTGAATGTGACAGTATTTGGAGATGGGACCTTTAAAGAAATAAAGTTAAAGTCAGGTCCTTAGGGTGGGCCCTAATCTAATAAGACTGATGTCCTTGTGAAGAGATTAGGACACAGATGCTCACAGACTGAGGGGCGACCACTTGAGGTGAAGAACAGCAAGAAGGCAGCCGTCTGCAAGCCAAGGAAAGAGGCCTTAGAAGAAAGCCGGCTGCTGCCACCTTGATCTTGTACTTCCAGCTTCCAGAAATGTGAGAAAATAAATCTCTGTTGTTTAAGCCCCCGAGTCTATGGGATTTTGTTACAGCAGTTGGAGCAGACTGATACAGCCTGTGACCACAAACGTTGAGAAGCTCAGCCTAAAACAATCACCTCTAAGAAGTGGCTCAGAGGTCAGGTGAGGGGCATGGTGTTTGTCTGCTGGGGCTGGCCAACCAGGTGCAGAATCTGGGGGCTCCTTCTGAGGGCTGTGAGGGAAGGGTCTGTGCCAGGCCTCTCTCTCTGTCTTGTAGACAGCCGTCTTCTCTCTGTGTGTGCCTGTGTGCTTAAATTTCCCCTTCTTATAAGGACACCAGTCACATTGGATCAGGGCCCACACTAATGACCTCATTTAACTCGATTCCCTCTGTAAAGACTTTCCAAGTTAGGTCACATTCTGAGGTGCTGTGGGTTAGGACTTCACCATATGAATTTTGAGGGACACAATTGAACTTGTAACAGGGATGTCCTCAGAGGACAGGGGCTAGAGTCAGTCTCCTCTGTTTTCCTGCCATTAATTTATAAGCAGTACTTTCCACCGAAGGACTGGATTGAAATCCAGACTTTACCCCTTCATTTAGCTGTGTGTTCTCAACCAAGTCACTGCATTGATTGTATTTTCTGTTTAACGAATATTTATATAAAGAACTTACAATTGCCAAACATTGTTCTAAAGACTTTAGAGAGTTTATCTCATTTAATATTTGTAATAACTCCAAGAAATTGGTACTGTTAGTATTCCAGTTTTATACAGGGGACTATTAAGTAACTTGCTCAAGGTCACACAGCTAGTAAATAAGGAAGCAGGATGGGGGCCCACGTGTTTAGTCCCAGAGTTATCGCACTTATCCACTCTGCTGTCTGGACTTTGTAAAATAATAACTACTATGCTGGTTATTGTGAGAATTCAGAAAATGTTAGCTTCCTTTTCTCCTTACGTCTCATCACTTTGTATTTACATTTATTGACATATGTAAAATATAGATACATATAATCACATATATCTGTAAGTACATATATATTTAGAGGATGTATGTAATATGTAAATAATGTGTGAATAAATATACATTTAGAGGATGCGTGTAATATATAAATATGTAAATACATATATATTTGGAGGGTAAAGTAACAACTATACTGGGTGAAATATTGGTGAAAGATCACAGCACTGGGAATCATCAATGGAGGGAGCAAAGAGTAAACAGTATGAGAAACAGACCAAAAGGAGCATACCTTTTTGGTCATTCATCTGACCATTTTACTAAGTTTCACCAGTTTTTACCCTTTGTTTCTTTGGAAAGACTCAAAACAGTTGTGGAACTAATTCCAAGTTTTTGATTGTATTTGTGGCTTTTTAGGATATAACATTGAATTTGTCACAATTTTTTCCTTTGTCAGAAGTGTCTCATGTAATGAGGTTGGAAAAAAGAATCACTTGTATGTTTTACCTCTGCCCAGGGTAGTTTTGGCAATAACTAATATGCTAACATTATTCCATTATTTTTCAGTTCAGTGTTAAGTTTTATTGGGAAACTGGACCCATCTGATTCTTCTCAGGGACTGGAGAGGACATGGTCTACAGCTGGCATGCCGGGCAAATAACTACATCTGATAGTTGATCTTGAACCATGGTGTTTACAGCGAGCAACAGAGCCTCGATTTAACAAAATTGCAGCACTTAGACTTTGAAAGAGACTTGCACTTTAAGGAAGCCCAGAGGAAAATTTTCTTTTCCATCACACATGTTCTGGCCACATTTCTATAAAGGAGTTTCCAGTCTCATTGGTTCTGAATTTAAAAGCATTACATTCCTCTTTCTAGGTACAGATCGATGTAATTTGATCCCTGTTCATTATCCAGGTTGATGTAGAGCAGGGCACTACATTAGGTACAGGGGGAGATAAATGTGTATGAGAGAGAGTTTATGTCCTTAACTGCTGTATTCTGAAGACAGTAGACCAAGTGCAGTGAACACAGTGCTATGGGATTTCAAAAGAAGCAGTGACATTTCATGACTGGGGCGTCAGGAAGCTGCCTAGAAGGGGTGGTATTGTAGCTGAGCTGCGAAGGGTCAACCTTTGAAAAGCTGAGATGTTACTGGGGAGCTTCTCATGCTGCCGAAAGACAATAGTGTGATCCAGAGCATGGATGTGATGAAGGGGGAGGGTCAGGGTCCATGCTCTGCTGATGCTCTTCATCTGGGGACCACAATCTGAGAACCTCTGCTCTACAGAAGGGAGAAGGTGGAGTCCAAGTTGCAGGAGGAAGGAGAGCCTTAGAAAAGAGAAAAGACATGTCTTTGTCAGAAAATAACCAGAAGTGAAAGCAAAAACAGTGGATAAAGACACATAAAAATCTGAAGTAGGGGTAAACCAGTGATGGCAGCTTCTGGAATTGAAGAATATGTATTAGAATCCAGAAAGCTATCACTGTGGATATTGAAGTTATGCCAGTGAAGATGGACAGGATGGAAGAAAACGCTCTGTGCCCAGTGCCGAACCCATCAAGGAAGAGGGTGTCGGGGAGGAAAATTCTCTTTCCTTCTGGTCTCCTAGGTTCTCTAGCTGGGGTCCTGTAAAACAAAATTGACAAAAACAGACTCATAAGAGAAAAACTGTTTATTAACATGTGCAGTGCACGTTACAGGGGGGAAACCTTGAGGAAGAGTGACTCCAAGGGGTGGTTAGAACTTGGGCTTATGTAGCATCTTAACAAAAGGACAGTATGTTGTCCGAGAAGTGACAAGACAGAGGAAGAGGAGTTTGAGTTTCTAGGATGACAGATTGTGAGAAGGTCGATATCTGGGGGAAACTAATGAAGTAAGGTTTGTTTGTGAAGGTCCATGTTGGCCCCAACTTTTCCATCATCTTCATGGCCATAAAGCATCCTTGAAATAGGGGACTTACGGTAGCTCCTATTTTTCCACAGTTTCTACTTTTAGTCACTTAAGGGAAGCTCCAGGAAGGTGTTTTTCTGTATCTGTTGATTCTCATTTGCTCCCATCTCAAAAGAACTCTTCTGCCAGTGTGGCATATTTGGGGAGGCATATTTTGGTCCCCTACAGAGGACATAAGTGGAAAAAGGGGTCTTAGGTGAGATGGGCCATGACTGTGGGGTCCTGTGGTCTGGGGATGGTGTCAGGGCAGCAAAAACCATCCAAACTCCTTTAGTGAAACTGAGTAAGAGAACCCACAGCCTCCACTGCAGAAAGTCATGAGGAAATTGATGAGATGAGACTAAATTACTGTTTCAGCCCAGGCAGAGTCACAGGGGACAGGGGAGGTGGTCTGAGGTGAAGGGCAAGCACTTCCAGAGCTCTTTGCATGTACTGACTCCTGTCATCCTCACAGGGACCCTATGAGATTGGTATTATCATCCCCACCTTACAGTTCAAGAAATGAGGTAATGAGAAATTAAGTACTTTCCCAAGCTCACACGATTAGTAAAGGATGAAGCCAGGGATGGAATCCAAGCAGCCTCTGGGGAGCTTGACAGCATTGCACCAAGCTTACTTGGCACTTTGGCTTTCCCTTATCCTTTTGCCAGATCCGTTACCCGGGAGCCAGTGCCTGATGAGGAGAATGCCAGCCCCAGGGACTTGCTTTGCACTGCATCTGAGGGGCTGCACTCCATCTTACTGTCTCATTCCAGGGCTCCTGTTACCTGGACGTGGTGGGAGGACACGGGCCAATGAGAATAGAGAAGGGGCCCCTCAGAAGTGTCACCCTCCAGTGCCAGGGTTTGGAACAGGAAACAAAATGGTACCAAATGGCCCAGAGTGCAGACGCAGAGCCTGAGGAAGAGCCCCTTCTCAGCAGAATGGAAGGGCGGGGCAGGGGCATCAGAGTGAATTTCATCCGCTCAATGACACCAGTTCTCTTCTGTGTAAAAATAAAATGTTTGCTTTTTTTTTTTTTTTGTCTGTTTCTTGGGTGTTGGTACTGCTCAAATTAAGAAGCCTGTAATCCCCAGAACTGTGCTATGAATGCACAACTCCAACAATCTTGAGGGATGAATGGTTTATAACATACCCGTGTGCTGCATTTCTCTTTATGTCTGTCCTTTTTTAAAAAGAAAGGTACAGTGATACTGAATTATGGGTCTGAGTGGAAGAAACGCTTCCTCCTACCCCACGCCCACAGACAGCCAGGGCTGAAAGCATCCTTTCCCCAAATCCATTCACTCGTTTTCTTGCTAGATATTTTGGATGTGTTTTACCTGGTCACCTAAAAACCAGTGCTTCGAGTGACTATTGAGAAAGAATACATAAGGAATCTGGTGACGAGGCAGCTCACCCAGGGTTGCAGCTGAAATAGAGTGTGGGTGGCAAGGGAACCCCAAAAGCAGGTGCTCCTCACTTCCTGTGAAGAAAGCACTTCAGCCAAAGCAGGAGGGAGCAAAACAGTGCAAGAGGGACCCTCCCATGCTCCCATTTTCTTTCTTATAAAGGGAAAAAGAATCACAACGGATACATCAACATATTATGTAGGATATATTCCAGCAGCTATTGTAACACATAATCAGGCAATCAATGGCAAATTTTGTCATCTTAATCATAAAAGTGATAAAAATCTGTTCAAGTGACGGGATCACTTGTGTCCTGGATTAAGTTTGGGTGCGGTGGGGGTGGGGGGCGGGATTTGTGTAGGGCAGGGATTTGAGGGAGTAGGATTTGGAACCTTTGAGCATTTCCTCCATTTCTCCTTGCCTCTCAGCCCACTCAATGTGTCAAAAAGCCATAAAGAAACAGCCATTTGGATAGTTTAATCTTACAAATTTCCACTTGCAATTCTAAGAAAAGCTTTACAGTCATTCTGGTGGGTCTAGCATTATTGAACTGCTTAAACCCAAAAGTTCCCACTTGCCCCCGGCTTTCAGATTTTTTTCATAGTCTTTCTGTTATCAAGATACATCCAGTCTGTCATGTTGATGGAGCGCTATTTTAAACTAGGCTGAATAGAATTTGTTTAATGTGAAGTTCTCTTGATTAGGTATTTATCAAGAAACCAAGTGGCTTTCAAACTATGTTCATCCACTGAAACACCTCTTCCCCTACAGGAAACGTTTGGCCATCTTTTTCATTGCTTTTCCCCCATAGAAGAGGGAGGCTTCTCACAAGTAAGAGCTCTTCCCACCATGGTCCCCTCCACCCAAGTATATGGGGTATGCCAGCCCTCTGTCATAGCTCCATCTGTCCAGGAAATACTTTTGCTCCTCATCACCACCAGTGGCCACCTAGTCCACTATCAGCACTACACATACAGACGCACTAGAGAAACCTCCATTTTCATTGCCTTGACCTTTGAAGGCCTGTATATATCAAATAGAATACCAGGTCACAATGTCCCAGTCAACATCAAGGTTGGGCCCCATTTGTTACACCATTACATGTTCTTCATGATCTATTGTGGTTTTCATTTCAACTTTTTAACAGCTGTATAAATTCAGATCTCCAAGGGTAGAAGAGGTGGTCCAGACTCACATCTGATCTTTTCACCTCCCCCACCCTCCACACCCCCAGTGCTCCATTTCCAACTCTTGTGCCTTAGTCTGTTTGGGGTCCTGTAATGAAATACCATAGACTAGTTGGCTTATACACAACAGATTTATTTCTCACAGTTCTGGAGGCTGGAAGTCTGAGGTCGTGGTGTCAGCATGGTTGGGTTCTGGGGAGCACCCTCTTCCGGGTTGCATATGGCTGTTTCCTTAATGTCTGGGACAGAGGGTGAGACGGCTCTCTGGGGTCTCTTCAATAAAGGCACTAATCCCATTCATGAGAGCTCCACCCTCATGACCTAATCACCTCCCAAAGGCCCCGCCTCCAAATACCATCACATTGGAGGTTAGGATTTCAACATGTAAAATTCAGGGAGACACAAACATTAAGGCCATAACATCCTGTAAAAATTTCCATCTTGCTAGATTGTTCCTATGTCAGTAAATTAAGTTCTTCTGGAACAAGCCCAGGCATCCATAAATAACACTAAGCAGAAACGTAGCAGCACATTTTCAAGGAGAAGAATCTAGTCAATGATTATGTCAAGAAACTGTCTTAACACTGATGTTTGCAATGATAGAGGTTATCAAGACTGGTCTTAGGAACAGAGATACTCTCTACCTAGTAAGATTTCTATATCTCTGTTCACCAAAAGGGTTCCCTGTAACCCCACCAATACCCTGACTGCTTCTGTGGAGTCTAGTCATTCCTTAGTGAGCCTACCTTGTGGAGACGTACCAGTGTGTCAATAATTGGTGCAGATGAACTTTGCTGTATCCCTCCCTGACATCAGGCTCGGTGAGGGGACTGAGACGGTGTAGTCAGAGACTGCCAAGTTTACTTCCTCCACACCTTGGATGACATTCAGGCCTTGATGTTACAGAAATTCATGCTTTGGGGAGAAGCTCATTAGAGCCTGTGTTGTGAACCAAAGGCAACTTTCAGAGAAAGAAAAAAATCATCCTTTCCTTTTCCATTCCTTCATCATAAACCACACTTTTAAAAAATTTGCTTTCTTTTGAGAATTAGAAATTGTGTGGCTTTTGCATGTGCACATGGGCTTTTTGGTCAAATGACTCAATAATACTTGAATTTTACTTTCCTTGTAATATTCCCTTTTAGGTCAAATCAAAACAGTGGTTCAGCTGATGTTTATCGTCTACCTAATATTTTCTCCAGTCCAGTGGTCCTCAAAGCGTGGCCCCCAGTGCAGTAGCATCAGCATCACTTGGGAACTTGTTACAAATGTCAATCTTTGGGCCCCACCCCAGGTCTGTTGAATCTGGAGTTCTGGGGGTGAGGCCCAGCCCTTGTGTTTTAACAAACCCTCCAGCAGATTTTAATCTGCACTGATGTTCGAGAGCCACTGCTGTAGTAGAACTTATCTGTGTGTCTTCCGGCCCTAGTCAGCTTTATTGTACAGCTTTCCTAATTCACCACCTTCAACTAGTCGAATTTTCAAATTTCAAAGTATTTTTTTAATTGCTTCTTGCCTTTGAAATAGACTCTCACAAGTTTTGCAGATGACTTATTTCCCTAATAAGTTGGTAAAGAATTTAACATATTAATAGTTGAAGGAGAAGTTGAGATTTTTTTTCTATCAACTATTTAATCACTGCATTACAAATAGTCCCAACTATTTAATATACACATTTCCACTGTGATCATTTAACAACACCATGGTTAACAGAATTTCCTTGTCAGAAAGTGCCTAGTGTAAGGACAACAGAAGTCTCCCTAGAATAAGAATTATTATTTATGTGGTCAGGTTGCTATAACAATAATACTTGGGAGGGGGGCGGGTATAGCTCAAGTGGTAGAGCGCATGCTTAGCATGCATGAGGCCCTGGGTTCAATCCCCAGGACCTCCTCTAAGAATAAATAAATAAACCTAATTGCCTCCCCCCACCAAAGAAGAGTAATAGTTGGAAGAATCATGGCATTGAGCAAGGAAGTTAAATTTACATTTGGAAATCTACTTTTAAGTAATTATAAAATTAAACACCGTTCTGTTTTAGAATTAAGAATTATGAACAAGGTGATTCTAGTAGCATACTGAGTAAAAAATGTAACTTAAACCTGGCGAGAAATTAAGAATTCATCTAGTAAGCTCTCTCACTTATGTTTGAAGAGAGTTTCATCACACTCATTCCACCAACTTTTATTAATGGTCCGAATATACATAAGTCTGTGCTTTGGAGACTCTCAGAATCTGGTAGAGAATTCTAGAACACTTAGAGGACATGCCCAAACCTAGACAGCCTTTGTTGGAGCCTCAACTCTACCATAAGTACGTCAACTCATTGCTTGGCTTTTGGGGGGAGGAAAGATTGGCCATGGCTTAGAAGGGTTTTACTGTCCTAGGGTGAAATTCTGGCTGTGGCTCTGACTAGCTAGTTGTATGATTTTAGACATGTGACTTAGTTTTAGATCCTCAGTTTCCTCATTTTTAAGACAGGAGAATAATAACTATCTCTAGATATTGTGAAGATGCCGTGCCATGATGCTTCCTTCATCAAGAAATTTGCATTGATGATGAGTGGCTGACAATACCCAGTTTTGATGAGGATGTGGTATAATGGGGTGTGATGTCATGTTCATGGCTGGTGAGAATACAGTGGTAGGATGGTGTCTGAATGCACTTTAGCATCTTTTACTAGAGTTGAAAATAAACATTGCCTATGACCCAGCAACTCTACTTCTGGAACATAAACAAAAGAAATGTACTCACATACACACAAGAGACATGTACAATAATTTCCTAATAATGTTGTTGGTAATAACTAAACTGGAACAATGCAAATATCCTTAACAATAAGCCTAAACATGCAACCGGAAATAATATCAACATCCAACAATTTCACAAACATGAAAAAGATTTGCATTGAATGCTAGCTGCATGTCTGGCAATGTGCCAGGGATAAAACCAAGATAAAAACTCACCTCCATGAATGTCACCACCACCACCCAGGTGCTCAAGCCCAAAGCATCCTCTGTTCCTCCCTGTCCCTCTCCTGGGTTTAGACAATTTGTGTCCATCCACTTGTCTCCATCCTGCTGTTCCCATGCCAGTTCGTCCCACTGGGACTGGAATTCTAGAATAGCCTTCCAACCTGCCTCTTACTTACACGGTTGCTTCCCTAGTCTTCTCTCCCTGCAACAGCCACAGTGATTTTCTTAACACTTCAACTGGGTCTTGTCTCCATCCCGCCTAAAACCTATCGTGACTTTCCACCACTCTAAGGTAAATCAAAACTTACTGTGGTTGGCAAGGCTCCCCTTGGCCTGACTGTCCAGTGTCATTTCCTGCCCATGGTCTCCCTTCATTGCCTCCATTGTTCTATACCCCAAACTTTTTCTGTGTGTCTCCCAGGCTCGGAGTCCCTTCTGTCCATTGCAGAGCTGAATCCCCCCTTATCTTCCACATCCCAACTAGTCATCAACTCCTCAGAGATTTCTTCACCACTGTGTTTCCTCCCACTCTGCTTATTTCTTCCACAGAACATTAAATAATTCATAGAATGTGTCATGTGTGTGTTTACCTGTTCCTTGTCTATCTTAGTCACAAGCAGGAGGCGAGTGCTGGGAGGTGAGGGTCCAGATTTGACTTGTTTTTCACTGTTCTTCCAGAGCTGAGCCCAGTGCCTTCCTCACAGTAGGCACCCTACAAATGTTGAATGAAGGAAGATGGCCTCCCTTCTCTTAAAGTAAACAGAGGAGTGAGGGGATAAAGTCCAATGGGCGATGCTAACATAATGTGATGGGTGCTGAGATGGGGGAAGACTTCAATCCCCTAGGAGCATCCAGGAGAGGTTTTGCCAAATATTTAGGAATAAGAGAAAGCTTCCAAGAGGAAATGATGTCTAGAGATTTCAAAGATCCCTAGGAAATAACTGTATCTGAGGTTACAGTATTACCATTTAATTTCTCATAATCTTTATATCAAAATAGTATGTTTCAACCTTTTTCATTATTGCCTCCTTAAGGAAGAGCCTTTTTTTAGACTATTTTTGCCTAATCACTATGCCCTCCTCCCATTGAAATTTTATACCACAAATATATATATATATAGTTTATGTACTCTTTATAGATACATGCTTTATACATAAAAGGAGTAACTTTTTTTCTTCTCCTAAGAGCAAAGTTTTGCCCCTGGGGGTGGTGAAATTTCCCCCATTGAAAATGCAGGTATTGGGGGGGTATAGCTCAAGTAATAAAGCACATGCTTAGTATGCACGAGGTCCTGGGTTCAATCCCCAGTACCTCCTCTAAGAATAAACCTAATTCACTCTCCCCCCACTGAAATAATTAAATAATACAATAATAAATAAATAAAATATTTTTAAAAAGAAAACACAAGTATTAAACCACTTAATATAGACCGTTGGGCCAAGTTTTGAAGAAAATGCAGTTGATACCATCACTGTAGTACTTGCTTTTTAAATGTCAAATAGACTGTATACTATTTTATAACAATGTTTTTTTTTTCTATTGGGAGAAAAAGAGATGAAGGGTTTTTTTTTTTAATGTGCTCTTTGAAGCAAAAAGTCACCATTAAAATCATAACGAGAGTTCACATAATAATATCCACCAATATGTAACGGGGCACCGACCTCCATCAAAAGCATTAAAGGATGTATCAGAGGAACTTGTATTTTTAGGGGAAAATGTGACAGACAAATGCACAATACTCATTGCACAATTTGGAAAGGAACATGTGGGGGCTGGTTGATGCTGAGAGTGGTTGGTGATATATTGGGACGATGACTTACTAAGAAGGTGTTACCTAAGAGATGATTTAGAAATGGTAATTAAATTATTAGGTAAATGAGTGCTGATCAAGTTGCCTAGAAGAATTAGGGGTTGGAGAGCTCAGTGCTGAAGGTTCATGGAGCTAAGAGAACATTTTCAGAGAAAGGGAGTAATCTGGCTTACATCTGACTGTAACTGTCTCAGGAGATGACTTCTGTTTGGAAGGCATTCATTAAAGCAGGTAGATACCAAGTGGCTATTCCTTGGAGGATAGAGAGTGTATGGAATTAGAGTGGAGAATACTGGGAAAGGAGTTTTCTCATGGAAGTTAGCCCAAGGGCAAACTGTATCTCACTCGGCACTTTTCACCAGCTTATCTTTCAGGAATTTTAAGAAAGTTAAAGCATTAAGGTTGGCTAAATGGTTTAACTCCACAGGCTCTATGTATATTCTGGCTCTTATTTTTGCACCTGCAGATGGATTCTGATTCAGTATTATAATGAGGGCATCACACACACACACACACACACACACACACACACACACACCCCAAAAGTGGTGGGCTTCTAAGTCTGCCTTTTTAGCAGAGTTTCTTTTCATTAGCTAAGTGGTATTGAGCCTTACTGATGTTCAGTGAAATGAGGCATGACCTAGCTTGATGGTCCATGAAGGATGCTCAGTCAGGGTGACATTTCATCCCTTTAAAGTGGATGTTCCTATTTATACCAAGGATAGGTTTTGCAGTTATCCAGGAGACAAGGTATTTGCTGGTTTTACAGATAATACAGATATACATCGTTTGCTTTTATTCCACTTCCCACTTAACCAGACTCCTTATTGCCAATTATTCTTCCTCATCTATTTAGTGTAATCTTCTCTTTCTTGACAGGTTAATGTAAATCATCACTTCGATAATGCATCCCCCTTAAGAAACTTCCTGCCAATCCATATTGCCTGCAGACTGCTAAACTCCTTCATTAACTAGCTGACCCATGTTACTCTCTAATGAAGGTTTTCTTCTTCATTATTCTTCCCAAACACAAACTCTGCGGTCTAATCTGTTTCTTTTCCTTAATGCCTGTTCCCTTCAACCATCCCTTAACATCTCCGCTTCACGTGTTTGCACCCTTCCTACTGTTCTTTCTCTCCTCCAGAGCCAGACCTCTGCCTTCTATTACTGAGCATATTATGCATACTGACCTTGGATTAAATATAGAATGCACCCTTTCATACTAACTTCAAAACAAGGTGAACAGCCCTTACTCTGAGTTCCAGCAGTGTTTGGATATGTGCTTATCACCCTATTTCAGTCTTCCTTCGATATTGTAGAAACTAACCTCCTGAGTTCATTTAAGACTCAGCCTGTGCTTTTGTGAAGCCAGTGTTCCAGCCCTGGAGATGGTTTGCCCCTGTGTATGTTGACATGCTAGATACATATAGCCATGGCTGCTACATGAATGTTAATGGATGTTACGTGAATTTCATTTGTTAATTGAGCATTTAACTAACCAATGAGAAATGATATTGGATGACAGTTGTTTGGATGAGCGTATAGACACAGAGTTTGTCCCTTAGGAAAAATTTCTCGTTGCTTACAAGTTCACAGATTATTAATGTGATGATTCACCTCTAAGATTCTTTTTTTCTTTTTCATTTTTGTGTCATGTTGGAGGGGGTTGCAATTTTTTTACTGTGGTAAAATGTGCATAGTAAAATTTATGTTTTTAACCATTTTAAAATTTACTATTCCACGAAGGGTATTCACGTTGCTGTGAAACCATCACCACCAGCCATCTCCAGAACTTTCTCAAATTCTCCAACTGAAACTCTGTCCCATTAAACACGGACTCTCCATTCCCCTATCCCCTGACAGTCACCATTTTCTGTGTCTAAAAATCTGACTTTTCTACGTACCTCATATAAGTAGAATCACACAGTATTTTTTCTTTTGTGACTGGCTTATTTCACTTAGCATAATGTCTTCAAGGTTCATCCATGTTGTAGCGTGTGTCAGAATTCCCTTCCTTTTTAAAGCTGAATGATATTCCATTGCGTGCATCTCCTACATTTTGTTTATCCATTCATCCATCAATGGACACTTGGGTTACTTCTACTTTGGGGACCATTGTAAATAATGCTGCTATGAACATGGGTGTACAGATACACTGCCAAGAACTTTTAAAAGAACTTTTAATTATATTCAGAAAAACTTATGCTATTACCTTAGACTGTATGGCATAAATTGAATTCCTCCTACACAATGTAATGCCGCATTTTAAAATGCTGCTAGGTAGCAGTGCCTTTCAATTTAAAGATGTTCTGATTCCCCTTGGCAAAATAGTGATATTTTTCAGCAACTTCTTTAGAGAGTGAAGGAAAATTAGGGGCAAATGTTTGGAGAACTAAATATGAAAGTCAACTTATCTTTGGTTGAACATATTGTTCTCAACATGGCTAATTAATTTTAGATAGTCACCAATCTTGGACTACACATCCATTTCACTAAGTCAGCAAACTAGTTTTGAAATATTTTAATGATGCAGAGGGGAACCATTTTACCAATTCTGTAACTTTATCGGCTTTTATCCCTTTAAATGTATACAAGCATATTCACTGTGCAAACATTTAAGTTTAAAAATCAGAAAAGTCCATTAAGGTGTTCAGTTGCTGGCAAATTCATATCCTCTTATGCAGTAGCAATTTGAGATAAAAATATTGAGCTCTTATTTAAAAACATATTTGGCAAAATAAATATTATTTAAGTCTAGAAAACATGTGAAAACTGTATCCTAATTCACTTTAATGTTCCACCATCAATTTGCATGTAGTGAATTTCTTCTTGTATTGATTCTAAGAGGTTATGTAAATTCCACAAAGATGGAGGTTTTCTCTGTTTTGCTTATTGCACACAGTAGGTACTCATTAGACACTGGATACAAACAAATGAATAATGGTATCACTTGGAAACTCTTCTGTAGACTTCCTTTATGTCTTAAAGTGAAATTAATAAACAGAATTTTAAGAAATATCCTATAAGGCCAAAAAATTGCAAAGGACTTTAAATAATAATACCAATAAAATTGAGATTTTTTTCCCACTTTTTTATTACCAATCTCACTCTAATGACCAGCTAATTCAAGGCCTTCTTATGCTAGGATGAAAAAAGAAAGTTTTACTAAGCTCTTTCAAAAATTTTGCTCCTGATGGTAACTCAGCATTGAAGATTGATTCTCTTTATGAACTTTTATGGGACTTTTTTAATAACCTGTAGTTTTGGCTTTTGTGAAAAGAGGGCTATTTGCTACCTCGGATTCACACCTGCAGCTGTGAATACTAAAATATCCTGCACTGATGGCATCAGCAACTTTAGACTGGTTATCACTTGCCCCTCCCAGCTAACTTTGCTGTATTTCTTCTGCGGAAATGTCTCTGTCCTCTGGAACAGTTCTGCAGGAAGGAAGTGGCCAAGATCATGCAACTGGCCATGTACTTTCCTGGCCAGTTGGATGATCTTTTGTTAGAGTTCCATGGGGGCAACCCCAAACGACAGACCCCCTCTGTACTGTGGTGTGCCAAATCCTTCAGTTTTTAGAAAGCCATAAAATGGTGCTGCCTGTCAGGAGCTCAGAATTCCTTACCTGGGCAGTGTTCCATGGCATGGCCGATGCTAGAATGAAATTCACCAAACATGACAAATAACCCTTTTTCCCTTTTGTCTTGGTATCTGTGTTATTCCTAATTTAAAATATCCATAATATTCTAGACACTGTGTATAGTAATTTGGGCAGTTCTTACTCCCCAGCATTTTGTAAAAATAGAGTACTGACATAATCAGGGTTTCTTTTAAGAAAATCATATTTCATTGTGTGTGTATTTGTATGCAATAAAGTATATATACACATATATGTGCACATATGTACATACAAGCATACATATGGACACATATACACACACATACACACATACATTATATATATATATATATATATATATGTCTTCTCTAATGACCAATGAAATCATCAAAATCCATAATAAGACATAAAAGAAGAGTGTGGGTGAAATAAGGCATGTTGTGTTAATTCAGGTTTTTTCTCCCTGTTTAGGGCTCTCGAAATACTAGCATACAAGCAGGTTGGGAAGAACCAGAGATAGTCTTGTAGCCTGAGATTCTACACCCTGCTCCCACATTTATAGTCTTTGTCTCAGCAATGAGTCCCCAGAGGTTGGGTAGAGATTTGTTCTAATGGAACTTTCTCGACTCTTAGTTTACAGGGTTTATGCCATCACAGCTCTGATGTTTAAGTAAGACTGATTTTTTTTTATATAACTGTAGGAATATTTCCAATTATTCATCTTTCTTGCCCGTGGGAGTTCTGATGTACACAAGTGTGGAGGTTGAGTTCAGTCATTGTTCCAGGTAGAATTCTTTTTGGCAGATTACTATGTGTTTGAATCTCTCTCCTGAGAACAGATCCCTGTGGTTGTTCTAATTCTCAGCACCAGTGTCTCTTCTTCATTTCTAGAGACCGTGATCCTCAGGGCAGGTTGTCCAGCCACATCTTCTGACCTTGGTCCAGAATAATTTTGTGGCCATGGACATATTTCTCTCTGGACTGACCCCTTTCTAATTTGCTTGTCTGATAGCACTCTCCCTTTCTAGTTCCCTGCATATCCAACATCCATGTTTATCCCCTGGATTCTGTTTAGATAAATGTATGTCTTCAGACTGTACATCTTTTGTTTTAAGCATATTGATAAAACCTCTAATTTGCTACCATTATACTTCTACCCAAGTCTGGAACTCCTCAGACAGTATGATTGGGAAACGCCAGTGGTCTCAATCTAGCCTATGTCACCCCAGGAAGGAGTTCAGACATAGCTGTCTCAGGATACTGAAATCTCCCTGGAGCTCTGGAGAGAGGGCTAAGTTTGCATTTTTTTTTCCACCTGGGATCCAGGAAGGGATACCTCTCCACCCTCACAGTCAAGAACTCATCCAGTTCTGGGGAACTGGTCCACCCTCTTGGCCATTTTCCCCTGCAGAAACCACTAGCAGGAGATTTCCAGCAGCCTTGATCACACAGTCTTTTTCCAGAACCCTGCAAGATATCCAAGGATCCCAGGAGAGAAGATTCACAATAAAAATTCATGAGAATGCATAAAAATAGAAATAGTTCTCACATTGCCCATTAGACAGCAAATAAGAGCTATTTATTCATTTAAACAAGATAGTTCGCTTTCATATAATCTAAGATGATTTTCCCACCTTCTCCTCTTTCCTCAAGCTTCTTATACTCCTTCAGTTTTAGTTGCTTTTTTTTTTTTAAACACTTTTTGCTTATTTAGTTTCTCAGCGCTCACTGCGCACTTCACTGAGAAAACACAGGCTCACAGACGGTCACAGGATCATCTTGCCACCAGCCACCTTCATCTGTGCTCTGTGTTTTCCACCTTCCTTTCTGTTAGAATGGAAGAGGCATCTCTCCTTTTGTCAGAATCCTCTTGTCCTGTTTCTCACCTTCCAGGAATTTCCTGCCTTCAGTCATCTCTTTTCCTGCAGCATCCA